>NC_091756.1:28056710-28356710 GCF_043380555.1 Nothobranchius furzeri
TCCCTTCCTCTCCTGTGTCCACACATCTATCTCCTCCTGGCAGTAGGCAAATGTACAGTTCTCGCCGTACTGGCACTCCTGACGCTCCTGCACCTCTGTAACATGCAGAGGAGCACAAACTCTCAAAATACTTCAGCCAACCTTCACCTGAAACGGACATTTAAGGTTCAGCAGAATACCTTTACAGAGAACAAATGCCCCCAGGAAGTTATTCCTTGCAGGCCTGGGACGGATCCTCTTCCAGGTGGGATCATCTGTGTTTTTCAGACGACACAGCAGCACATCTCTCTTGCAGCGGTGTGCTGCCTCTGGCTGGTAATTGTAGTCCATCACTCGCGGACCTGCATGCAAGCAGAGAATGCATCCGAACGATTATTTCATCTTTGGAAAACACACGCTGCATTCATTGATAGCAAAAACAGAAGTACTTCTTGTGGATATTCAAAGTACTAGAAGTGTACTTTTTCATGCATGTCTTAAAGCCGCCAGTTATGAAAAGCGCTCTCCTCTGGAACAGGCACCATGTATGGAGTGATGACGTGGCACCAGTGATCACCAGAACATTATTACACAAATTAAATGTAGATTGGTGGTTTTTTTTAAGAAGATGCTCCTTATTTGGGTCTTTTCAGCAAAGAGCTGACAGCACCCTCTTTTTGTACTTAACAAATGTAGGAGGCAAAAGGTTATTAGCAGGTGCAAAGGAGCAAAAATGCAACTTTCTTTTTACAGATTCATCGACTTTACTAACAGAAATAAATACTTTAATTGTGAGCTATGACCCTGAAAACCTTTTGCATGTAAACAGTGTAAAAATGCATGGTTTTTGGATTTAAAGAGCAGGGAAAAAAAAGGAGCTAAAGGTCAACTTTTCCGACCTATTCGGCTGTAACAGGCATGGCAAGCCTGCCGAAACTCGTGAGTGGCTGCCAGAGGATTCCTGGAGAGGAGAGAGAGGTTGGTTCCTGCTGGTCCATTCTGGAGAAGACATGACAAATTCACAATTAAATGTCTGCAAATAAGATTGAAGAACCCCCCCCCCACCCGCCACCCCCCCCACCACCACCACCACCAACACCAAAAAAAAAAGGTATGTTTTACTCACGGAGTGTGCAGCACTGTGGTTGCGCATTCCAGGGATGAAGCTGTGACACACTCGTCCCCCTGAAGACACAAGGACACTGAAGTCAGACGACATTCTGCAAGGCTGCTGCTGACTCGGTCTGATGACAGAACTGCCTAGAAGCTGTGCTGAAACAGCTGGGAGGATTAATAGTTCATCCTGCAGAGACGACTCACTACACTCAAGTTACTATCTGAAATGCTGAAATGAAATGATGCATGAAAATCAAAACAAAAGCTTCTGTGATATTTTCCCGCTAGATATATGAGAGGTTTGTCACATATTTGTATGTAGATTAAAAGAACAAAGAGGAGGAGGAGCACACAGCAACAATCACCGTAAACATGGGGGGGGGGGGGGGGGGTACTATCTCACCAGGGAGAGTGTACTCTGACAGCGAGTCCAGTCCACCAGCAGCACCACCCTTCCCCTCTCCCTCAGAGAAGCTTCCCAGAGCGTCCTGCGTCTGGGTGGAGTTCTGGTCACACAGTGGGGAGTAAGGTTCCAGAGAGGGCATGTCACTGATGGAGGAGCTGAAGAAGGCTGGAGGGAGCTGAGGGGACGGGGCCGGAAGGTTGGGCGAGTAAGGAGGCCGGAGACCGACGGCCGTGTTGGGAAGGTTGGTGGGGATTGCACCCTGAACTGGACTCTGGAATAAAGAATAAATCCCAACTTTGTTATTGACTTGGTCACAGAAACCACTGAAAAGTCTTCACCAGTGTCCTTAACTCACCTCGCTGACTTTCTTAGGCATGCAGTCCAGGATGCTGTCCAGTTCGTCTTTAATAACGCTGCTGCTGCACTCGTCCATGTGCTCCGACACCGGGACAGAGTACTGCATGGGAGACAGGGCCTGGCTGCTGGGGCTCTCCGACAGCTCCGTACACGACGTTACTACAGTGGTTGTCGGGTCGTCGCTGACCGGGATGGGCGTGGCCAAAGGAGCGGGGATACACTGTGCGTTGGTCAGGTCACCTGAAAGCGGCAGAACAAGCACAGTGGTTGGGAAAATGTTGGAATATGAGCGGGAGCAGCCAGACGTATGTTTTACAGGTGGGATATACCTGATCCCATGTCCCCCAGAGACTCCAGACCACTGGAAGACATCTGAAGGAAGAGGAAAACGGCTGCTTAGACCCAGACAGAACCTGGTGTTTACAGGCTGTTATTAATGAGACGGGAGCACCTACTTCTCCAGTAGGTGGGGAGGTCTCCCCGTGACTCTCCCCTTCTGCAGATGCCGACTCAGTTTGTGGGCTGACATAAGCTTTTCGTCCCTTCAGACCCAGTTTGGTGGCCAGATCCTGTGCCAGGTCAGTGACTTGCCGATCCTGTAACACCAGTCATAAACATGATCATCAGTTTAATTTGGTACACACGCAGACCAGTGAGGAGTGTGTAAATATCAAGCACCAGAGGGCAGAAATGGACGGCAGGTTCACTGCTGGCTGTAGCTAAACTGTCTCCCTACGCTGTGATCCTCCCCAGAACCTCAGCTGACAGCAGCGGGAGGATTAGACAGTTACTAAAAGATCACTTTAATGTGACAATGACATAATTCTGAGTAGGGCCGGGCAATAAATCTAAAATTTATCGTTATCGAAATTTCAGACTCTTATCAAGAAAAATTTTCCCATGTCAATAAATTTGATAGTAAAAAAACGAAAAGATGTCCTTTTAAGAAGCTGTACCATCTTGATTCATGTAAAAAAGTGACTCAACGTGACAGTCCCATCTAGTGGACAACTTCTGTTTCTGCTCATATGTGTAGCTTGGGATGTCCCGATACAACTTTTTCACTTCCGATACGATACCGATTTTGCAGCCTTCGGTAGCGACCGATACCGATATCAATCTGATATCAGAACAAATCATACATACTTTTACCTATTTCGTACTGTGGAATGTATAAAAGGCTTTATCAAGCGATATTACTCAATCGGAGAACGTGAGCCAATAACAGTAAGTATGAAAAAAAGACAAATTTTTCTTAACCATTAGCTGCAAAAATGGGAACCTTAACGGACCGCTTATATCGAAGATTTTTGATGCCGTCCGATATAATTCTATACAGGGTTTTTGGGCCGATATCGAATACTTACGATATCTGAACGGGACATCCCTATCTGTAGTTATCGTCTATTCATTGTTATCGAGGTGAAATCCTCAATATATCATGATATTGATTTCAGGCCATATTGCCCAGCCCTGGTTCTGAGTTTGGAAAACCAAATCAGTTCTTAAATGTTTTTTGAACCAGCTCAAACAACAGTCTCAGTCCATCACTAGAACCTCCTTGATGGACAAACCCAATACCAGAGACATGGCCTAAAGACAAGTGCAGTTCCTTCATCGCCAGAGTTTAATTTTGGTTCTGAATTTCCACAGATGACCATTGTGAGCTCATATAAACCCACCAGTGATGTGGAGACACAGGGTGGTGGTGTCCAACCATGGACATCAAGGGCCACCGTCCAGCATGTTTTAAAGGTTTCTCTATTTTAACACACCTGAATTAATAAGAGGATTCTGCAAAGCTCAATGAGTCAAGGTTGTTGGACCAGAGAAACAACTAAACCATGCTGGATGAGGGCCCTCTAGGACCAGGAGTGGACATTGTGTTATTATGGACCTGTGGTTTTGGGTCCAGGTCCTTACCTAGCCAACCAGGTCTATCTGGTACTCAGTGCAGATCTGCTGAAGGGACACCATCATTCTGAATGCATTATTGGTCAGTGAGTGTACCAGATGTTACATAAACAAACGCCTGCCCTCCATGTTTGAGTCCTAACATGAACCCAAATGAAAAAAAAAACTGTTTTAAAGAATGCTTACATGTGGTGCCGTGAGGAGACACTTGGTTCCGCTCTCGTAAGCTTCCCTAAATCGTCCCAGCTCTCTGAGACACAGGGCTTTGCGATACAGCGCCCTGCGACTGCCCTCAGACACACACAGAGCGTTGTCACAATCCTGGATGCCGCGCTCATACTCCCTCTGAGGAAGAAATCGCACAGATGAACATTAGACTCAGCGTTGGAAATAGAACGTATATTATTTTAGGAAGAAAAAGTATGCAGGAGTTGCAGAAAATGCGTATGCATCTGGCTGAAATTTGTTTTTAGTGAAGTTTCTAGCAGTGCTGCAAACTGCATTTTTTCCTAAATGTATGTAAGTTTGACGCAACTCGCCTGCATGAGTTACGAGGCCTTGCTGTCAGCTTCCTGAGAGTTTGAACTACTTCCAAAATAACTTTTCTACCAAAAATAGAAATCTTTGTCAGAAAGTGTGAAAAGGGTTTAGAAGAGGATTTAGTGGACAAATCACAAATATACGTCGACATAATTTAAACACTTTGTGACTAAAATTTGACCAGAAAACTGTCACAATTTGCCACGGTTCAGCAAGATATTGGCTTCAACAGCTGAATACAATCCCCTCCTCTCACCATTTGGTGGAAGGCAGCAGCCCTGTTAACGTAGAGGCTCTCCAGGAGCTCGTAGGGGATGATGACGGCCTCGGCCTGTGCATAGCGAGCAACACTGACCCCCTCTCCGTATTGCTGGGCCGCCTGATGCCAATCTCCGTCTCGGAAGCAAAAATTTCCCTCGTCCAGCAAGTTACACACCAGCTGGCTCAAAAATGCCTGAAAGTGAATGGAAACAAAAGACAAGGTTGATGTGGATAAATGGGTGTTAAAAAAGGTGAAATACAAGATATCAGTGTCCACCTCATAGCTCTCTGGTTCTGGGAAAGGTAATGATGACCTGCCAGACAAAAAAGGACCTTCGTTAGAATATTTATTCCGTTTCATTAATGGCTTTTAGGACTTTAAAAAAAATTTAACCCTCTTACTGGATAAAGCTCATTGCCTTCTGAATCTCCTCTCTTCGTTTCTGTCGTTCTGGATCCATCACCTGAGGATAAAGACAGAAATGATTTATAAAAAACTTTTAAAGACTGCCTTTTTAGCTCAGACATGTACAGTTTACAGTTATCTTATAAGGCCTGTCCCTGAAACAGTACGACTCCAATAACACACTCAACAAAAGGAGCTGGGCTACCTACCTGCATGATCCATCAACATCTACAAATAGAAAGACTACAACAACAAAAAAAAACCAATTACAGAATAATGATGGATCTGTTCATTTTTACTGGCATTTTGAGTAACCAGATGATGCCATTCTAAAATAAATGGATTTCGTTAACGTAAAAAGTAGGACATTTTTTGTAAATAAGGCTGTTAATATCTCGTTTAAGGTTTTTAACTACATAAAATCACACTCACTGAAACACAATTAGCTAATGTTAGCATACACAAGTAAACTGTCAACAGTGAATTGATGTCTCAACAACAGACTGACAAATTAAACAGAGGTATTACACTGAACAGACAGATTACTAATCGCGTGAATATTGCAAGTACCGCTACCTGAGTTTTACCTGCCCTGGAGAGGCTAGCCAACTAACCTGTTAGCTTAATGCTAATTCGAGCTAAAAGCTATTCAATCTAAGATTTACTGGAAAGACAAAATGTAGCTTCCAGTTTATACTTTGTTCTTATCCTAGTCACTTAACCCTGATATTATACTAGTTTGGATATTAACATAGACTTAACTACAACCAGATTGAGCTAGTTGGATGAATTAGCCCCCCAAAAAACAGACTTAGCATAGCAACTCACCGATAGTTATGCTGCTTCGTTTGTCAGATCGCAAATAGCTCTACGGAACCTAAACGATAAAAAATAACAAAAACCGCCAGACAAATATCAGTCAGTAATCAGGTGCATATTTGTAATCAAGGTGTCCATGTCGTTGGTGAGTGGACGGAGTTTGCTACAGCTGCAGGTTTTGAAGACTAGCAAGCTATCTGCTCCAGCTAGTGTTGCATTGCAACAAGTTTCCAGAACGAGAGCGGCCACAAGATGGCAGCAAAAAGCTCAGGTTCACAAGCGCCTATGACAGGAAATATTTTTAAATGTATATATTGTAGTGCTGGGTAATAAATAGAAAACTTATCATTATCGAATTTTCTGACTCTTGTCGAGAAAAATGTTCCCATGTAAATACATTTGATAATTTAAAAAAAATGAAAAGATGTGTGTTGGTTGGCAAGAAGCTGTACCACCTTGAGTCGCATAAAATGTGACTCAGTTTAATACATGTGACAGCCCCATCTAGTGGACAACTTTTGTTTCCGCGCATACCTGTAGTTATCGTCCATTTATCGTTGTCGAGGTGAAATCCTCAAAATATCGTGATATTGATTTTAGGCCATATTGCCCAGCCCTAATATATTGTGTTTTATAGCAAGTAATAAAACAGCTAAACATGTTTGTTTTTTTGTGTTTGAAGGCAGTGAAAATGTTACAATCAGACCTTATTTATGTTTATTAATAAAACGCAAATAACTCATCTATCAGTCCTTATTTATGTTTATTAATAAAATGCTAATAACTCATCTATCTATCTATCTATCTATCTATCTATCTATCTATCTATCTATCTATCTATCTATCTATCTATCTATCTATCTATCTATCTATCTATCTATCTATCTATCTATCTATCTATCTATCTATCTATCTATCTATCTATCTATCTATCTATCTATCTATCTATCTATCTATCTAGTTGAATGAATTGGTTACTGTAACCACTGGGCTGCCGAGTCTGTTATAAAACAGTAGTTGCCTAACACACATGTCAAGTGCTGTCCATTATGTGTGTCTTTGTGGACATGAGGCACGGTTTAATCTGTGGTGTTTTGTCCCCAATGCAGACGCCATCCACTTGGTACCTGTGGAGGTTTACATAAATTAGTCATCTGTGACATGAAGGTCACATTCTCAACTGAATCATGAAATAAACCGCTCTATGCCCGCAACTCGGAGAAAGTTGGTGCTAGTGACCTACTTCTCCAGATAAGAGAACAGCTGCATGGAGAGGAGCAATGCCTGATGACGCACATGGGCTACTTTCTTCTGTAAGCAGTTCTGAAATTTAAATTGACACTTTGCAACTTTTCACATTTTTAAATCATTTTCTTGAGCTAGTATGTTCTAAAATGATCCTTTACATGGTTAATGAAAGGCCACCCAGCCCCTATCGCTCCCTGTGGCCAGAATATCCCACTTGCAACTTTAAACTGGCTGGCTGCTCTGTTGTGACGTAGAAAAAATTGAGCTGACATACCAGGCACTGCACTTTTGTTCCAGCACGTTTCCTGCATGTTTTAGATCATGGACACAGCTTAATTTAGTGATAAAGCACTCTTTTTGATACTGAGGAAGGTTAGGGAGACATTTCAGCTGTTAGATTATGGTGTTAAAAATACGAATGAGCATAGAGGAGATATGTTTTGGTTCTACAAACGGACACTAGAGGGTGCTAAAGGCAAGCCAATCAAATAGAGCTTTTCAACCATTTGGCCAATTGGGTGGGTTCTCATAGGTCAGATGCCCACCCCCAAGGCGGACAGCATTAATTTTGATGGTTAGCAAACACCTGAGTTAGCTTTGTTCTGCTCTTTCTGCTGATTCTACTTTTCCACTGATACCTTTTCCTGTTTATTTTATTTTTCCCTTTCCTCACATCTTTTGCTTTTCTCATTTTTATGATTTTTTTGTCTTTTTTTTAATTTATTTGTTTTTTATTATTTTTGTTCCTGTGTTAAGTTTCTATTCATCGCAAGTAATATCATCATAGCAATATTAATCACTGTTTTCGCATATCGCATGTGTTCCTAATATCGTGCAGCCCTAATTTACATATATATTGCCCATCAACAACAAAATTCTCTAAAAATCGGTATCGGCCTTTAAAAAAAACATTGGTCGGCCTCTAGTAGAAATGTACCAACATGCATCATTATATGGTGAGATGCAAAGATAATCAGTTGGCTACAGCTTAAAATGATTAGTAAAATCAAAAATTTTCAAAGCACAATAATCTGTTTTTCATTTCTTTTTTCATGTTTAAGAGACTATAAATAAAAAACAAAATCTGATATAAAAAGATCCAGTTTTCTATGTTTACAGCTTAAGTCTCAGCTCAAAAATATGAAATGGACCCAAACTTGATTCTAATATTTAATATTCCCATCACTTTAGGTTGTGGACAGTTTCTGTGCACCTAGGGTGTACTTTTGTCTCCAACAGACAGAACTTAAGGTGTGGATCTTGGAAAAGAACATTTTTAATGGTCCCATGTCATGAAAAATCTACTTTTTTTAAGCTTTTGACATCATTTCCTAATGAGAAATACCATCAAACCCTTTTTTGGCTGCATTCATGCATTTTCCTGCCTCACCTTCTTTGTATTTTTCAAATTAAAGGGAGACTACTTCAGTTTGATTGACAATGGATTATGTGTAGCAAACATTTCAGCTCCATTCATTGCAATATTTATCTGTTCTTTGCGATAAGCTTATTGTGCATGCTGATATTGCGATTACAATATATTTGCGATATATTGTGCAGCTCTAATATAAGGTGCTAGAACACATTGTACAAAGACATATAGTCATAAAAAAGAGAAGTAAATAAACAGAACATAAAACTTAAAGCATAAGGCAAAGGAATAAAACAATGAATAAAAGTGACCTAACAAGGAATAAAACAGCAATTGAAAACAAGAACTCAAAATAACACAAAAACAGGCCGACTTCAAACATGCTCTGGAAACGCTAATTGAAAAAAAAATGAATTTTTTAACGAGTAAAGAAATAATCAGAATTTAAAAAAAATACATATGTTTCTGCTGCTCACCATTTTAAATAAGTTTTTATCTCCATAGTTTTTGTGAACACAGCAACAGGTGAATTAAACTAAAAAAATACATTTCAAAATAAAATTTGAAATAACATTTAAATAAGAAATGTATTTTTTGAAATATTTGTGTTTGTAAAATGTAAGTTGAATTCCTTGGATACGTACTGTTTTATTTAAAATAAAAATGAATAAAGAAGCAATGCAAAACATCACCACGGGCTAAACTCTCCCAGAGTTACCACAAGGACCAATTTGGTGCGCCACTCCAAAAAATTTGTTGGCCCCGTCTGGCCACCCCTATCAACATTTTCTGGAGGCGTCCCTGTTCACAAGCACACAAAATAGTGAATGCGTTTTTCTGTTCACCACTGGAAATGGTAAATTCTAATAACGTTTTTCCAATATGACTACGTATGTGAAAATTACATACGTTATTTATATGGCATCATAATTGAGCCCTACATTCGCCATTATGAGATATTTAGGTGTGTGTAGCATTTGGTCCAGGTAAATAACAAACTCTCTCAGTCCCACCTTGGCGAGCTACTTCTTCCGATAAGTGAACCGGGCTTGAACTATTAGAAGCCATGCTAAACTGGCAAACAACAAACACATTTTCACTCAGTCACTACTACTTTCCCTCCGTTTTTCATTTTCATTCACACTTTACGTCCGTCATGGCGGACCCATGTGATCAGGTGACGTAGTACTTTTCTTTTTAAACTTTATTACAGTAAGAAAATAGGAATAAAAACAAAAAGCCAATAACAATACAATAATCCAAAAAGTCGATTTAAATTCACACCATCTACAAGATACCAAATTAAAAGAGAAGAAAACTTCACAAATACAACCGGAAACGGAAAGCGTTGCTGATGACGTTTAATGATTTAGCAACCGGCGTTTCGCGCGGAAGAAGCAGCGCGTACTAACTTCATTTCAAAGAAAGTTTCTGAAAGGCAAGCCTAATTGCTAATAACACTTATCAGTATTCTATAATGAGTTGCGTTGTTGATCTAAATGACTGTGACATGAGTATTAGCCTCAACTAGTCGGGTTATTAGTCAGTTTTTAATATTGCGCCACTGTGCGAACTAGATAGCACCGGTATGCTAATGGATAACATACTAGTTTTGTGATAATCGAAGGGACGTAAATATGAATTTTATTTGTCTATCTCTAAATTTTGGAAAGTGGCTGTCGTCCTGAACATGTACTCCTGAGTAGGTATGCCATGTGTGACATTTTGTGGCTAATTTTAAATGTTTTATTAGATCATAAACATGGCCTCCCGTGACATCGCTCAGCTGGAAGATGCTCTCTCTAAGATCCATTTCGGGGATGGAGAGTTGAGCTTTAAAGGCCTGGGAATGAAACTAGATAACACAGAATCAGGTAAGAAAACTTCAGTTCTGTTGTTTTTCCTTCTTGTTGACTTCGGTCGGTCTAAAAGCGTACTCCGTTTGCTTTTAGTGGAGGAGATGGTCAGTAAGATAGACCAGTACCAGGGTCTGAGAGCTCTACGGCTTGAAGGAAACACCGTGGGAGTGGATGCAGCCAAAGCTATTGCTAAGGCTCTAGAGAGCAAAGATCTGCTTCAGGTAGGTCATGGTGTCCAGTCATAATAAAACATTCTTTTGAATTGACCGTCTAATAAGAAATAACATTTTATAAATACAAACTTTTGGGCCTGAGTGTGCTTTTGTGGAAAATATGACCAAATGTGACAAAGCAGGACCACAATAAGAATTATTTGTTACACATTGTGTTCAAAAATGTAAAAAGCAACATTTTCAGCTGATTCCACCTGATTTTCTTTAACACAGTCAGAGCTTGTTTAGTTAAGCAAATATAAAGTATGAATGAGGGCAGTAACAACATGCAAGAAAACTGACAATAGAGAGTTTGATAAACACCTGGGTAACATGGAACAAGCTCTACAGCATGAGTGTCCAAAGTGTTAGCCTGGCCTGCCAGACTTGTCCTCTGTTTAATTCTGCACAGAGAAAGCGCAGAATTAAACGGAGGACGAGTCTGGCAGGCCAGGCTACCAAAGTGCAGCGCTTCTGGTACATCTAGGGGACCAGTGGTATGCTGACAAATTAATCCTTGCCGTATTCTTATATTTAAATACTAACCGTTCCTTCTATTAAGGCGAAAAAATGTTTTTCCTTTAGTTATCTTGTGCTTATTCTGTTTGTCTTTCAGCGATGCTATTGGAGCGACATGTTCACTGGAAGGCTGCGCTCTGAAATCCCCATAGCCCTGGTGAGAACAGCAGGTCCCAGTCAATTACTGTTCATCTCAGATGCTGTGGTTAACATTAGGTAAAAATGGTAAATGGCCTGTATTTGATATAGCGCCTTCTAGAGTCCTGGAACCCCCCAAGGCGCTTTACAACACAATCAGTCATTCACCCATTCACACACACATTCACACACTGATGGTGATGAGCTACGATGTAGCCACAGCTGCCCTGGGGCGCACTGACAGAGGCGAGGCTGCCGAGCACTGGCGCCACCGGTCCCTCCGACCACCACCAGCAGGCAACGTGGGTTAAGTGTCTTGCCCAAGGACACAACGACAGTGACAGACTGAGCAGGACTCGAACCAGCAACCTTCCGATTACGGGGCGAGCACTTAACTCCTGTGCCACCGTCGCAGGGATGTGTGTTGGTGAAAATCTGGTGATACGATGTGTATCATGATACATGAGACGATACAATTTATCATGATTTATTGCGATACATTCAGTCAGACGTTATTAGCGATAAAAATGTTTTTTTAACTGAATTTATTGTAGGAAAATTTAATAAACAGTCCAAACTGATACTTTACCTCTTTAACATGTGGTATCTGAACCATCATAGAGGGTGGTGGCGGAAACAAAACCCATAACACACTGCTGCCTCTAGTGGTCGGCATTTGAATTGCACCAAAAGAAAAGAAAATACACCGATGTTTGCATGTAAATTCTTCCAAAAATTATGTACACAGCTTTTGAAAAATTGATGTAATATTGCAGGAAAAAAATTTCCCGATATATTGCTTTTACGATATTTTCTTACATCCCTAGTTAACATTAACATTTGCATGACAGCTAGTGCACTTCTCAAAGAGAGAGAGTTGGCATCATCAAAATGAAAGCGCTGACCCAACTGTCCATGAACAAGATAGCTTTTCAGCTTTTTGTGTCGTTATGACAGTTTACTGTGCAAAAATGTCAGATCTTGGTGATACTACCTAAGAGTGCTCAAGATTACAATCTAATTTACACACAGCTGTATTTGGTGAACTAAATGAGCACGAGACACTGAATCTTTATGTATATTTCTCACTTTTGCTGCATTTTATCTTTGCAATTCTGATTTGCGTAAAAGCAAAAATAATATATACGTGCTCCAGTTGAGGGTTTATGCGATTTAGCTCTGAGTGGAGAAGTGTCAGATGACTAAATGTTGTGGAGATATAACAGTTTTGAGAGATTTAATTCTGATCAGAGAAATTAACTAAAGCAAATGAGAAACACTGTAACAGGATGATCGATCCTCAGGAATTTACTCTGTCAGGTAGATGTGGTAAAAGGTTGCGTGTGTGATTTGGATATTTATTAAATTCCCCGAAAGTTACACTCATACATTTATTCATTCCTAAAATCTTGATTATTGTCTTTCCAGAGGACCCTGGGCAGTGCTTTAATGAGCGCCGGCAGCAGGCTGACCGAGCTGGACCTGAGTGACAATGCCTTTGGTCCAGATGGTGTCAAAGGAGTTGAGCAGCTTTTGAAGAGCCCCACTTGCCACACTCTGAGGGAGCTACGGCTCAACAACTGTGGCATGGGAATAGGCGGAGGAAAGGTGAGTCAACGCTCGTGGATGATGCTAAAGCAGTCCGTTGAACATCTAAACGGCTTCACGTCTGATAAAAACAGATCCTGGCTGAAGCTCTGACTGAGGGCTACAAGCAGTCTGCTTTGCTCGGAGCTCCACTGCAACTGAAGGTGTTCGCCGCTGGAAGGAACCGCCTGGAGAACGATGGAGCTAGCGCCCTGGCTAAGGCCTTTCAGGTAGGAAACACTTTACCCACATGGGCCTAACTCAGACCAACAGCACATAAAAAATATTTAATCATTTCACATAATTTTATACACACACACACACACACACACACACACACACACACACACACACACATACGTGTGAACCTCCATTGACTTCCATTCATTTTAGTGACTCCACTATGTGCTTAGCATTGTGTGGACCAGCAGAATGTCCCCACAATTTAGAAATGTCCGCACGTTACAGGTTAGAGTCAAAATTTGTCCATTTAAACAAAGACAAGTACACCTAGACACACACACACACACACTCACACACATTTGGGTTCCTCGTACTAATATGCAGCATCCCTACAATTTTGTCTAAAATGATCAGTCTTTCTGTACATGACCTTTTGACCTTTCAATGGAAGTCGGTTTTTTCCCCCACTCTGCTTCTAGAGGAGTTATTAGCTGTATAAACACATAAATCGGTATTTGTGGTTTTTTTTGTCCTAAACTCTTACAGATCCATGATCGAGGCCCAACATCACACCCCCTAATAATACATGTCAAGGGCTTTCATTAATACTTTTATCAGTACTCTGTATCAGCTAAAGTACTAAAATGTGAGTACTTGTACTTCTAGTTTTTACTACAATAAGATACACTCACTTCCATTCACACATTACCCAGAGTTCCTTCTGATTAGGTTTAGTCTCTTTCCACTGGTCAAGTCTGGGAGTTGAAGTATTTTGTCAGAAGAAACTAGTGAAGATTTGTCATTTATCAAATCTTTATATGAATATTGTGTTTTTGATGATGTAGAGTGTCAGTCAAACACACCTAACGTTTGTCTCTAAATGTTCTAGTAAAACATACAAATGTTTTCTCTCTTTTTATTATAAGTTGATGGGCAGCTTGGAGGAGATCCATATGCCCCAGAATGGAATAAACTACCCTGGTGTGATGGCGTTAGCGTCAGCCGTGCGCCACAACCCAGAGCTTCGCGTCCTCAACCTTAATGACAACACGTTCACCAAATGGGGAACGCTGGCCATGGCAGAGGTGAGACCTGCTGGTGTTTGGAAGATAACAGAGGTCATCTGTGAACCGCTTCTTTAAGGCACGCTCATCCTTTTGCTCCTGCAGGCTCTGAAACATCTCAGGAATGTTCAGGTCATCAACTTCGGTGACTGTTTGGTCCGGTCTGAGGGAGCCATTGCCCTTGCTGCATTGTTGAGAGACGGAATGCCGATCTTGAAGGTCAGTTTAAGATCATGTCTCCCTGTGTGTGTTACAGTAACGTCCTCTCTCATGGATCTCTGGTGTGTCTCATCTTCAGGAGCTCAACTTATCTTTTGGTGAGATCACCGATGCAGCAGCTCTAGTGGTTGCCCAGGCTGCTGTGGAAAAACCTGACATGGAGAAAGTGCTTCTGAATGGTACTTTTAACAGGCTGGAACTGGTTTTTTGTCAAGCAGACCCTTTTATGCTTCTAATGAATGCAAATCCTGCTGAAGTTACAGAACATTTATTGGTTTAATCCTGAAAATGATATCAAGAGGTTTTAAGACTAAAGGACAATGGCACTTGTTTGTCACTGTAAAAGGTAATTGTCTGGGTGAGGACGGCTGTGAGGCTCTGAGAGACATGATGGACGACATGGACAGAGGAGACATGCTGGGCTCACTCAGGTAATATCAGATCATCTTCTCAGGTGCAGCATTTTCACTGAGGCTGAACGATTTTAGGAAAAGGTTTAATTGCCATGTTTTTTTAGGAGAAATGGCGATTTCAGTTCAATTCACGATTTTCTTAAAATCAAGCTTCAACACATTCACAATATAGTAATATAATCTATAACCATACCATAAAAACATTCAAAGCTATTAATTTGAGTTCATTTACTCCCATTATTATATATATATATTTATTATTGTTATTTGTTTTTTTAATGAGCTAGTGATCCTTACCTAGAGAGGTGCTTTATAACAAACATGTTCTTCTTCTACTCTAAAGATGCTAGGAGGAGACCTGAAGGTAAAATAGCTTTCAGATGTATTTAATAACAAAAGTGCATACAGAGTTTTCCCTGCATTATTTACCAAGGCAGGCTGCGTTTTTCTGGGCCGTCTGATCTCACTGAAACGCCGCTCTAACACCGACCTCTGACACGTTTCACAGGCTTGTATGAATTACCGTGTGCCATCAGAAAAAATTAACTGTTTTTTGAAGACTAGAAGTTGTTCTTTCAAGTCCACTTAAGCGTGTGACTCCGCACTCGCGCTGACTGAGAAGTATAAATCAGCCTTTAGTGTTGTTATGGTGAACTAGGCGTTGCATCAACTAGTCGACTTCACTGCTCTGTAGTGACTTTTTATGCCTGTCATCGACTAGTCGTTGTCACATGATAATGACCGACAAGATGCAGTCCTCTGAAAAGACAGCAGGTGAGGAGCTCCTGCGCGTTGGGAGGCGACGCGCTGTGCCAGAGCGTTGGTACTGACGCCCGCAATAAAACGGACATTTGACCTAATTGTGACCTTTACCCTCTTGCAATTTAACCTTCCCCTCACCCCATCCTAACCTTAACCAGCTTGCGCATGCAAAGCTCTGATCGTTGACGCAGTAACATCAAATCAGGTGTCGCTACCTCAAAAACAAATTTAACACGGAATCGTTCATGTCGGCTCATTTCCTTTTATGTTTTCTGTCTTTTATTCTTTTATTTGTGCCTGATGCGTTTGGCTGCTGTGGAGCGGGGCACATCACCTGTTTCGTCCTCCGGTGACGCACCTCACCGGTGTTGCGACCGACGCGCACTCCGCTGTTTTTGCGGTCGGTAGATCTTTTAGAACTGCGGTTCAAAGGTAACTCATAAGGTGAATATATATGAACCCAGGTAGCAGTTTTTCTTTAGGATTGAGAGGAGATGCAGGAAGATAATAAACAGGCAGGACAGAAAAATATTCAAATAAAAACAAGTTAGTTTTTGTACCTGGTGGTTGCAACAAACAAACACCATTGAATGTAATCAGAAGTGAGGAACAGAAAATGAAATAATTATTTTAATGTTTAGATCAGCAGGAACTCCGAGAGGCTGCAGGCGCATCAGTGAGTTTGCGGCCGCTGCGCAGGGGGAGGGGGGAGAGGGCTGAAGCAGCTGGGGAACAGTAAAGATGCAGAAACTACCGTTGTTAAAAGAAATGTGTTTAACTTTGAAAATGTGGACGCAATTTTAATTGTCAAAATCTCCAGCAAACCAACCCGCTTCAGGTGTATGACGTCATCAACAACTAGTCAAAGTCGACTCGATTTTCATTACTAGACTGTTGACTATAAAAAAATTAAGTCATGCAGCCCCTATGGTGAACCCCGTTCTGCTGCTGGAGACGTCTCTGTCCCTCGCCCACCCACAGCGCTGAGAGACGGCATTCTGGATACGAGAACAGTCTTTTTAGTCTTTATGTCTAATTGTTTTTATCGTATCTGTCTGTTTATTCTTTGTTGCAAAGCCACTTAAGTGTCTGTTGCTGCTGCCTCTTGGCCTGATCGCCGTTGTAAATGAGAATGGGTTCTTAGTCGACTCCTCTGGGTAAATGAAACTCGCGGCAGAGACGGACGGCCACACTTTGGTGAGGAAAAATAAAAGGAGAAAGTAACCAAAATGTGCTGCTCTTGTCAGCTGAACTATTGGGCTCAGTTCTGATACCGGTACCCCCCTCCTCACGCTCTGCTGCCGCTGTAACGCAGGAGAAAACCCAGATGTCTAAAAAAGTTGACACAACAGATCCTGGATCAGTCAGGAGTGCTACAAAAAACACAGCTTTGATGATCACATTTGAAATGTCAATTTCGGTCAAAAAAGCAAAACAACAGCTCATTCAGCACTAGTTTTCACCCTAGATTTTACCACACAAACGTGTTTGTTCACAGTGATGATGAAGGTGAGCTGGATGAGGATGAGGAGGATGAAGATGATGATTCCAGCGATGAGTGTTGTGAAGAAAACGGAGAGTGTGAGGACATTATAAAGGAAAATGGGTTAAAAGGTGAAGACAGTCCTGCTAAAACTCAAAGCCAGGTAAGAATCAAACAAACATTTTTTATTTAAGGTGGAGGAAACAAAGATGAAGCATGGAAGACAACACTATCCAGCCGTTAAGTGAAGCCACTCTGACCGCTTACACAGTTGTTGAGAACCACCAGTGAAGGGTTAGTTAAAACAAGCGACCATTAGCACAACGTCCCAGAATCAAACCTGAGCAGCAAAGTGACGAGTCGGCCAAAACGAACAAAAGGGAGACCACACCCGTGTTGCAACATGAGTTCACTTCAAAACTAACACTGGAGCATAAACATAAGAGCAGAAGAAAACCAGCAAAGATCAGCTTCTAGAGTCCCAGCCACATTCTGCACTACAGCCTGCTCAGTGAGGATGAGGAGGGCCGCGGCATCTGTTTGTTCTCGATCTTTTAAATCCATCCTCAGATAAACTCTAAGCACCACTCGTGTCAGACTTCAGTAGTACAGGCTTCAGTTAACACTGACTTACTACCAGACTAGTTGAAGATGGGATGGTTTCATGTTTTAACTGATGACCACAGCTTCTTACGCGCTGAAGCCTTGGCTCTTCTCCATAACCAAACAAGTGTAGGAGGACCTGAATCATATTTCCTCCCTGCATTTGTTTATTTCTGCTGCTTAGTTTTCAGCCAGTTTCTCACCAGGATGGGACTGTTGTCCCCTCTACTATGAAAATATGCCCATTCTCAGATGGAAACACACTGAATTAGGACATAAAAGTGTCCCAATTCAGTGTGTTACAACTATCATGTGACGTCATGCATGTTTGGTTTCAGAGTCTCTCATTCGCCTGTTTTAAATGTGTCCTCGTCCTAAATCGTGTCACCTTTTTGGCTTTTTGCCTTTACATCAGCAAATGATGGTTAATTAGCTTTGTTTGTAGTGGATGGTACCTCCACAGCCGTCCTGAGTACCATCAGTGATACTTATACTACAGTTAAAGGACTGTAAAAGCATCCATGCCTCTGATTATGTTTTTGTAACCCCCCCCCCACCCCCCCACCCAGGCAGAAGTTCTGACCTTCCTCAGGTCCCCTGCAGCAGAACAGCTGTTTCAGCTTAAAGACATGAAGTCAAACATTCAGCAACAGGTATGTTTTAGACGTCTACTTCCATGAAAGTCTCCTCAGGTTGGTGTGGACACTCACTCATCTGTCTTGACTCTGGTCTCTTTAGGTTGAAGCTTCTGACCCAGACAAAGCTGCTGAGCTGCTTCTGAAGATCGGCTTGTTGTACTGCGAGGATCCAGAAGACCGGACGACAGTTTTAGAAACCATCGGTAAATAGTTAGAACTCCCAGTTACGTCTGACAGCCGAGTGAAGAACAGCCATGTTTCTGTAATCTAACAGGTCTTTGGTGCAGGTTGCTGTATTTACGTCGCCTCTGTTTTACAGATGCAGTTCTGAAGAAGTTGCTCTCCAGTTCCAGCCTGCAGTCGTACCGCTTCCTCTCCTCGCTGCTGGTCATGATGGGACTCCTGAAGGTGCAGCAGAGCCACACGTGTCCCACCTCCATCTGATTTAAGAGTCTGGCACGAGCTCAACTCAGGGAAACACCACTTTTCATCTTAGCAAAGAAAACTGTAAAAACCAAAAAAAAAATCAAAAAGCTTTTGGAGTCGGTCTGATTCAAGATGGCCGCTACAGCCGATCACCCCTAGGCAGTACAACGTGCTGAAAACATGGTGTATTTAACAGATGCTGTGTTAAAATCTGGTGTATTAGTAACCACATATCCCAATGCTAACAGATCTTGCTACATTAAGATTCGCTCCAAACAACTAAAACATATTTTATCAACACAAGCTGATCTTAGTTTATTGAAAGTGTTGAGTTTTGGTTAGATTCTTCTGCCTAACATGTATATGTGTGTGTAGTTTTACACCAAACAGTAAATTTGTGGTGTTGTTTTTTTTTTTTTTAGGGAGAAGGGAAAGTAAAGAAGGCCCTGCTGGTCCCAGGTCAGCTGTTATGTTTGGAACATGCTGTCCAGCAGGATTACTTCTCTCGGCATCACGCCTCACTGCTTTATACCTTCCTGTCCAGGTAAAAATAAGAAAAACTGTATTAAACACAGATAAAGGGTTCAGCTCCTGTTGTTTTCAAATAAATCTATGCAGTCTGAGCTCTGAACAATGCATGGATGAGATTTTAATCCTAATTTTATGACATTTGTGTGTCAATCTGCAGAAACGGAGACGCTCTGAAGTCTTGTGGCAGTGCCAGGGACAGGCTGAGCTTTGCTCTGGAGAAGAAGTGCCACACCCAACAGTGATCTGCCACTGAATCGTCTCACTCACACACACACACGCACACACACACACACACACACACACACACACACACACACACACACACACTGTTTACCAACACACATTCTTCCTACAAGGAAAGCCACTATTTAAACACCTGAATTGTATATTTTAATGACTGTGCATAATGTCTTAATCTCTATTTTTCTAATTTTACTTATGACATTTATTTTTGTAGAAAATGGATACAAATACTAAAAAAATACTTAGCCTAATTGGAATGTAGATATTGACTAATAACAGCAGTCGGGCACAGTCCTGTTGCCGTAAACGTCTGGGGAACTATTTTTGAGGCAGAAGCGATAATTTCTGACATTTCTTATAAAAGTTGTGCCTTGAAGGGAAATGAGACAGTCGTGCTGCTTTAAACGTTCAGGAATACCGAGAAGGAATGTGTCACAGACTCAGAGGACCACGGTCAATTTTATCTTGTATTAATTACACTTTGGGGTCCAAAGCCCAAGAGTAAAATGCTCTTATTGTGTTGAGCAGCTTACCTCGGTAGCTTTGTGTGTTGGCGGAGAGGTGGAGCTTTGCTGGGAAAAGGAACCATTGGCTTCTACTGTTCTGAAAACAGGAAACGATAAAAACTGATTTTATTTTGTCAACACTGTTTTCTTTGTTTAATTGTATGGAGTGAACATTAAAAAAAAATTTATTTCATCAAATAAATGCTTGTTTAACATAATACTGTTTTCCTGTAATGATGGCTCTTAACCTGTAAACATGTTTAGTAAATACAGACCTAGAAGAGTTGTTTACCCTTCCAGTAAACCTGCAATAGTTTTGGTGTCTGTCCTGTTGAAGCACCCATGACCTGAGGCAGACGCCAGACAGCACATTTAGCTCCAGAATGGTGGTCTTGAACTGATCAGAGCTGACCTTTTAATCCCTAGACTCTGGTATCTATTCACGTTATTTGTCTTCAGAAGAAGAAAGTATCATTTCTATAGCGCCTCTCAAGATAAAAATCACGAGGCGCTTCACAAAAACAAAAAAATGTAAAAATATAAAAAAGAATTTAGAAAATGGTTAAAATATGACAATTGTGATTAAAAAACAAAATGTTAAGAAAGAGAGAGTGAATAGGAAAGAGGGAAATCAGTGGATCCTGAGGAAGGTGGAATAGGTGGGGAGAGCAGAATAAAGAGAGAGTGGTGAAGAAGGTCATACAAAAGCCAGCTTGAACAAGTGAGTCTTCAGCTGCTTTTTAAAGGAGACCACTGAGTCCACTGATCTCAGGCTCAGGGGGAGAGAGGTCCAGAGTCTGGGGGCCACAGCAGCAAATGATCTGTCACCTTTGACCTTTAGCCTGGTGCTGCACAACCAGTAGGCTTTGATCACTGGACCTCAGGGACCTGCTGGGGGTGTAGAGACTAAGAAGATCACCAATGTAAGATGGTGCTTGTCCATGTAAGGCCCTATAGACCAGAACCAGGATCTTGAAATGAACCCTGAAGTTGACTGGCAGCCAGTGAAGCTGGAGGAGAAGCGGGGTGATGTGGGTGTGTTTGGAGGACTTGGTCAGAAGCCGAGCACAGGCGTTCTGAACCACCTGTAGACGGTTCAGGGAGGTTCTGCTCAGACACGTGAAAAGAGAGTTACAGTAGTCTAAGCGTGAGGAGATGAAGGTGTGGAGAACTGTCTCAAGTTCAGAGCGGGACAGAATGGGACTCAGCTTAGCAATGTTCCTGAGATGGAAGAAGGAAGAGCGAACAAGAGAACTGACATGAGAATCCAGGGTGAGAGCTGGGTCAAAGGTCACGCCAAGATTCCTGACAGAAGGTTTGGTGTGAGAAGCAAGCTGACCAAGAGAGTCTCTGACTTTGGGAACCAGCTTGTCTGGGGCACAGATGAGGATCTCAGTCTTATCTTCATTCAGCTGTAGAAAGCTCCCAGCCATCCAGGTTTTAACAGTCAGTGATCGGTTTTCCTCTTGTGTCCACCACACCTGCAGAGGTTGTCTACTGGATCACAAACGTCTGAGATATTATGTCAAGCAAGCTGCTTGGAGAAGGTCTTCCCTTCTGTTGGTCCATGTCCAGTGTGGTACACACCCGGTCACCAAACAGCACTGTGACTACTTTACTTGGACTAACCATAGGATGGAAGAAACCTGTGATGCTGGCCATAGGAAACATCTCGTCTACCATGGATATGGTCAAAAATGATTTTTTTGTTGCTCTTTTTAGGAGAAACATTTCTGCCTACAGCCAGTTTTATTAGTTGTTTTTATTTATTTATTCTGTTGAACCAAAATTAATATCAGAACAAGAAGGTGACTTTTTTTGTCCTTTATATTTTATTGTTCTGTCAGTATTTTAGCGGCTGCTGTGTTTTTCTAACACTAAAGTACCAACAATTCTATCCACCCTTCATTTTCAGATATTACCATAATGTCTATGGTTATTTCTGAAGTATTTAAATGATTAAGGGTCACGTTCCTAGGTAGCCGTGTGATGTAGAAGACAGTTTGGCTTGAGGGAAGCTGCTCCTTTAACTGGCTCTGAGGTGCAGCCACAGGAGGTGGATGAACAGAGTTGGTGTTGGACGGGGTTCAACCTGGTACAGAAGACTCAGAGAGGAGGACGGAGCCATAGCAGAGCCAGGGTGGGTTAGAACGCACCTTTTTGTAAGGATCATGCAAAGACTGAAAACTTTAGAGATTTTTAAACATTTGTGTTTGTGATATTTAGCAGATTTTGTTCGTTCAAATCTTTAGTTCTTGTGATTTTATCATTGCTCATTCATGTGCTGAGATGACTACAGGATGAACTTTTTAGAGCTGAAAGCTTTCCTGCAGGTAGGACGCTTCTACAGGCAGCAGAGAAAGACACTGAGTCTTTGTGCGGAGCTCCTCGGCGGTACGCTGTGCTGATTCCCAGAAGGACTCGGACAAACAGTCCTGATGGAGGAAATTCCTCTGGCTCCGGTTTCTTGGCCCCTTGGTATTTTTTATTTAACTGGGTAAAGCATAATACGCTGCTGAATATTTGATTCTGTCTCCTGCAGCTTCAGAAAACATGTGTCACATTTAAAGTTTTTGGTTTCTTTATGGTCCAGCTCTGAAAAGATTTGATCTGGAAAATTTAACAGGTCACTTTATCCATGGCACCGATTGCACTATTCCATAATATGGGGTCCCACATTGCTGAGCTGAAAGGCTTTTTATGTCCATTCCTGAGGATCAACCGTTGATCCATGCATGGGAATGTGGTTTCACGGCATTCCAGTGAAGCTCAAATAACAAAATAAAAAAAGATGGTGCCTGTTCTGTAAAATCAGTGAATCAGAATTAGATCTTTCTGTCAGAGTTATGTTGAAAAACCCAAACATTTACAGTACTCCATCCATCACCAGCCCTGCAGAAACGGCAGTATTGGACAAACCATTAGTCTAAGTTTAGTTTCGGCTTGTCTCAGACTAGCAGAAAGGATTCATAATTACTAAACAGTCTTCAGAAAAGATGTCTTTTATTAGACACGCAGCTTTGCTTGAGAGCGGATCACCACTAAAGGGTGCTGCTTGTGTCTTTGTGGCAGATGTCCCCCCTGTACCTCCCTGACTCCTCGTGGATGCTAATGCTCAGCCTGCTGCTCCTCTGCATCCCTGCAGCACACACAGGAAAGTGTCCAGAGCCATGTGTGTGTGACCAGATCCAGCTCACCGTGGCCTGTGTGAACAAGAACCTGACCCAAGTTCCTGCTACTGCAGATGAGGTTTCATCTCTCCACACACACACACACACACACACACACACACACACACACACACACACACACACACACACACACACACACACACACACACACACACACACACACACACACACACACGCACACACTCACAGATACAGAAAGATACAGTATACAGCTGTGCTCACAACTTTACAACCACTCTTCATATGACTTTCCACATGATTTGAGTTTTAATGACTCATTTCAGTCGTTCTTTTCCATGTTGGGAATAATTAGACAACATGCAATTTCAACAACATCAACAAAGAAAAAAAACGTCTAAAATTTAGATGTATACGCACATCCTCATTTAAGACTGCTTTATAAGCTCCATTAAACCAATTATCTATGGTTTGTAAGGTGTACAACTTCTTTATTTGAATGTGCAAAAAAAAAGGAAATAGAACATTAAGGAGTGGATTATAACCATTACAACATATAGCAAACCAACAAAAATCCAGTAAAAAGGAAAAACATTTTTTATATAAGAATAATAACTATTAAAGCTGCAAGCGTCGTTCGGCCCTCGCAGCTCCGCGCCGCTCTGGCCTGCCCGGCAGCCCGGAGCACTCGGGGACGTCCGCGGAACAGAAACGTCGACCACCCTAACACCAGAAAGCGCGAACGATCTCCTCGTCTGCATCTCACCCTGACTCAGCATCTCCTCTGAGGCCTCCATTAAATTATGCATCTAGCACTAGGGGATACTCTATCTTTACCACACTGGTGGTGTGATGACACAGACCAACTTTAATGCTATTCTGACTACGTTTTTAGAAGTTTTTGAAGGTTAAATTTATCTAGGGGGCGCTGTGACCAACTACAGAAAAAATCCCATTGAGATCATCTTTGGTTGACAAAGATGGTTTTCTGTTATTTTGACATCAATCAGACGTTGTGTGTTTTCTAGAACCAGAGAGCCGAAAGGGGGTGGAGCTAAAGGGGTTTGAACCAACAACCACATCAATGTGTTTGGTATAGTCATGTGATGACACAAGCCAAGTTTAATGCCATACTGACCTTGTCTTTAGAAGTTAATAAAGTTTGAACCCATCTAGGGGGCGCTGTGACCATTTACAACTAAATCCCATAGAGGTCATCTTTGGCCATTGAAGATGGTTTTCTGTTAATTAGGCATCAATGAAACATTGCATGGGTCATCTTGAGCCAAAACACTTGCGCGTTTGGTGTGAATTGCATTATGCATGTGTGATGGGACAGACAGATCTTGTCTGGTCCCATCTCAGTACAGAGCCAGGTGGCTCAAATTAGGCTGATTGCAGGGCGGGGTGAGCCATCCAATAAAAGGCAGGTGTCTGCTCTTCCAGCTTGACAGCTTTAGTATGGCACTTCAGGTGCTGGGGTACTGAGAGACTCCAACTGCAAGCTGCAATCATAAGTACACTCCCTCCTGTGTTGCCTGTGCGGCGTTAGTTCATGCTCATTTCTCCATCTTAATTTGTTTGTAGCGTGCGATCGCAGAATGGAGCTGCGCATAAGGTCATGGGGTTAACACTGCATCCAGGTACTCCTTGTCAGCTCTCTGCCGTGTGGGTGTGTCAGCCATATGAGGCTGATTTGATCCAGCGGCGCGACGACCATAAGTCCTCGCCTCTGCTTGGGAAGGGTTGTAACCCAGGGTGGTGTTGTTGCAATCTTTTTATCCTTTATTTATTTATGTACCGACCCTCACTTGCCACACATTATTCGGGGCCTAATACCTGCCAGGGGGTGGAGCTAAAGTGGTATCAACCAATAACCACAGGATTGTGTGGTGTGCCTTCGTGTGATGGCACATAGCCAGTTTGGTGAAGTTCCGACCTCATCTGTAGGAGTTATTACACTTTTAAAGGTATGTAGGGGGCGCTGTGATGATATTATACAACGTTCACCAACCGTTTGTGCCTCGTTGGCTAAAGGGCATGATTGTTTGCCATGTTCAGTCTCTTGCAGATCAGAGGCTGCTTGTGGAAGTTACAGTCAAACGTAAGGTCACGGTGTCACGCCAGAATTTGCCATGGCATCAAAGCCCCTCCCTTTCTGGAAAGCTATCAGAACAGCATCATGAAGACAGTGCATGACCTTGGTGTTATGTTGACTAAATTAGAGGGGACAAATATGGGCATTTTCGTAATCGTCAGACAAAGTATTGTGTGGAGCTGACAGTTTTAACGGTTCTAGGGGACGCTATTTCAGAAAATAGGCCACGCCCACCAACCTATGACATTCATTTCTAATGGGGGTTAAACTAGGATCACTCATCAGAAATTTTGTGACGATATGATAACTGACGAAATGGGAGGCAAATGTATTTCTGTGGCGTGATGGCGAATTTCACCATGCCCCCAAAGCCCCGCCTTTTTTTGAAACTTGACAGCACTGGACACCAAGTCACGCCAACTTGTCTACTGCTATTTGCCAGAGATTGCTGGTGATTAGGTGAAAGGAGTCCAATAGGGAGCTGTGAAAATAGAGTGGCGTGGCAACAGATCAAAGTTTGAGGCTTAGCCACGCCCATATCTTTCAAGTAATTTAAAATCCGACAGTTGACTTTCCCCCCTATGTCTTAAGAGTATATAGCAGAAGTTTAAAGGTGATCAGTGAAAAGGGCGACGGGGCATCATTCTCCAAACAACGTGTGCAAAAACTACTAAATCGAGTACTTGGACCAAAATGGCTGACCTCCTGTGCGACTTTGCACTTGGCTCCAAGAGACTTTTTTTGTAGGTCCTGAGACACTACATTAGTGTACCAGTGTACAAGTGTACAAAATTTCACTAACTGTACGATAAACTAAGGTTTATGGAGGGGAGTATTTTTCCACATTGTAGGGGGCGCTATTCAGTCACTGTCTGCGATTTTTTTGGGACCTTTAAAATATCAACTTTTTCACCAGGCCTGACAAGTTTGCAAAATATTGTGAGTTTTGGGGTATGATAAGGTCCCCAAAAAAGCCATTCAAAGCGGGCATGGAATAATAAATAATAAACGGAGGAAAAACAAGAGGCCTTCGCAGCGCTTTCGCTGCTCGAGCCTAATTATTACAACTGAGACCAATTATTTTGTGCGTATTCGAAGGGAGCAGGAAGAAGCCTAAACTTATATAATCTCACCCTTTAACAACTTGTTCAATAACTCTGTGTATCTGACAACAAAATCTTTTTTACAACACTGTCATCGTTCTGTCGCTTGTGACATTAGCCTTTGAGCAAAATCAGTCAAAGTCCGAATTGCAGCATCTCTCCATCTGGGCCGTTATTAACCACCCTCCCAAAATAGACAAAACATTTGAAAATGAGTTTTAACTAGACATACATTTGTAAAAGCTCAGAGAGTCTGCCAGAGTCCTGCAAAATGACATCCAGCGGGCCGCAAATGAGCATGTGTCTGCTCAAACGGTCAGAAACAGACACCAGGGCCTACGTCTACAGGTGGGAGATGTGCTTACAGCCCAACATCAGTGCCCTGTGCTCTCCACTGATGAAAGCAGGTTTACATTGAGCACGTGTGACAGACGTGACAAAGTCTGGAGACGCTGTGGGAAATGTTCTGTTGCCTGCAACATCCAGCATGACCAGTTCGGCAGTGGGTCAGTAATGGTGTTGGGTGACCAGAGGTGTAAGGGCTGAAAAGGGCACAACCAAGGGTCCTTTATGGACTTCAACAAAGGGTAGGGGACCATATTTGGATAAGGGAGGAAGGATTCTGTAATGATAACCAGGTTCAGACTGGGTCACTGTGGTCTTAGAAGTGGGCTCACTCTAATTGGGAAACTTCCGAATGGGAAGTGTGACTGTGGTGAACCGGGAATGATGTTATCTTGTACTCTGCTTAGAGGAGAAATGCTTTTCAGGATTATCAGAGCAGGGGAGGTGACTGTGTTTAATAAGAGTCCACTAATGAATCAAGAAGACAGGACTAGAGCCTAGACTGCATTACACTCGAGTGTGTAGCTGACTGTGAGTTTGAATGAACTCAACAAAGAAGGGGGTGGTCAAATATCAGCCAGAAGCATAGCAGAGGCTCAGTGGTAGCTATAAAAACATGTTGCCAAGAGACCTTTGAGCAAAGCTCAGATATATGAATTTGGTCTTGAGTGGATGAGAAAAACTGAAGTATTTTGCTGAATGATCATTCCTCTGTGGAAGTTCAGATCAGTCATTAAAAGCTCCAAAGCGATTCAGCACTCATACCCATGAGGATTTGTGAGCCTCTGGATCTTTCTTCTCTTCATAGATTACACTTAAGTTGGATCTTCGAGGTAATAACCTCCAGGAACTCCTCGCTGGAGCTTTTAAACACACCCCCTACTTGACTCACCTGTCGCTGCAGAGGTGTGACATCCGCAGAGTAAAGGAGGGTGCTTTCCGAGGCCTTGGTCGTTTGGTCTTCCTCAACCTCGCCAACAATAACATAGAAGTCCTCTACCAGGTGGGCACAAACTTACAATCCTGCTTTAGTGAGTTTTGATGCTTTTTGTGAATTCTCTCCACTCAGTCTTTCCTAAGACAGTTGCCCCCACTACATGTATCCATCATACCGGCAGGGTAAAACAGTTTTTTCTGTGTTTTGGGAGTCCAGGAGTCATTTGATGGTCTGTCCTCACTGAAGCAGCTCCTGATTGATCGTAACCGCGTGGAAGAGATCCAGCCTGGAGCTTTCTCCCAGCTGGGCTTTCTCAACCTCCTCTCCATCACTCACAACCAGCTGGTCTACATCCCCAACATGGCCTTCCAGGTAACAACCACTACAAAATATCTCAAAACCTCAAACACAGGTGAAGCGTCTACGGAAAAGCCTCCTGTGATTAGAGCGCTTGTTGAACAGATTTCTTCCTCTCGCTTTAGGGGTTGCAGAACATCAAGTGGCTTCGCCTGAGCCACAACTCACTAAATTACTTGGACACAGAGGCATTTGCTGGTTTGTTCACACTAAACCGGCTCAGTCTGGACCACAACGAGCTGCAGTTTTTCCCCACAGAAACCATGATGAGGTGAGGAGGCTCGGGGACTGAGGGAGTCTGCTGCCTCAGCTGGGTTGTGATGGTTTAAAGCTTAAACCTCAAGTCTAAATTACTTGATTTCTTTTCCTTTTTGTGAAAAAGCAAAATGTGCATGGAATAATTCAGAGAATAAAAGAGTTGAGTTTCATCTGTACGCTGATGAATGCCAGATTTATCTCTCTGTGAGAACAGGGGAATCTGGCTCGATTCAGCCATGAGTGGACTGCTTATGTGATGTTAGATCATGGACGCCTTTAATTTCCTGCATCTCACTTGATGACAAAACTGAGGTAATAGTTTTTGGACCCCAGGTTTTTAGAGTATATTTTAATCATTTTGTCAGGACTCAGGTATCTCCCGGCTGACCTTCGGACCACAACTCCCGACATGCTCCTCGTGGGGAGCTCCCAGCGTGCTCCTCGCGGGGAGTCCCTCCACGTCACAGCCAAGCAAGGCTATATATGGAAGACGCCGTGACCGGCTTCTCATCTCAGTCATCGTTTCTTCCTCACAGAGATACGACCAGAGAAATAATAAAACTGTTAAAACGTCTCACCTTGTTCGTCTCCTTCATCCAGTCTGATCAGCCTGACAGGATGACTGAGATCCGAGTAGATCCGACGGAGATTGATCGTCTCCGCCACGAGAACGTGCAGCTGCGTTCCATGGTAGATCAGCTCAACACCAAGGTGAACTCCTTGTCCGACCACACCCTGCGTCTATCCACGGCTCTCACGGCTCTCCAACAACAGGCAAACGATCAGCAGCAACAGATCGCTGCACTCCAGCAGCCAACCCGCTCTGCTCCTAGGGAGGAGCCCCACTTCAGCCTGCCGGAGAGGTGGAACGGGGAGACGGGGAGCCCCGATGGTCTGCTCGCCACGCTGGACATGCAGTTCGAGTGCCAACCTGGACGCTACCCATCTGCGCGCTCCCGAGTGGCGCATCTCACCTCCCTGCTCTCCGGACGCGCCGCGGAGTGGGCTGCTGCGCTTTACAATTCCAAATCCCCTGCCTGCAACGACTATGCTGCGTTTGTGTCCGCTCTCCGGAAGACCTTTGTTCCCCCCAGCAGCGAAGTGGGAGCAGAGACACGCCTTCTCAAACTCCGCCAGCGAGAACGCTCGGTGTGCGCTTATGCGTCGGAGTTTCGCACCATCTCCGCCAAGCTGCAGTGGAATGACTCCGCTCTGCGGGCCGCCTTCCTGGAGGGGCTGGCACCCTACATCCGTGATGAGTTGGCGGGAAGGGAGCTGCCTCAGACCCTGGATGAGGTGGTTGATCTGGCGCTGCGCATCGACCAGCGGGTTCTGGTTCGACCCAAGTTATCCACGCGTCCACCCAGGACGCCGGTGCCTCGCCCTCGTTCACCCACGCCAGCTCCTGTACCCATGCTGGCGGAGGAGCCCATGCAGCTCGGCCACCTTCCCCCCGAGGAGAGACAACGACGGTGGCGCGAGGGCCTCTGTGCCTACTGTGGCTCTCCCGACCACCGACGCCTGGACTGCCCGCTACGATCGGGAAACGGGGGGCCCCACTGAGTATTGGGGTCGCTCAGTCTGGGTCTTCTTCTACCCCTGTCGCTACTAACCGTCTCCTTATTCCTGTCACCCTCCTCCATGGTGAGGCCTCACTCCACGTAAACGCATTGGTGGACTCGGGGGCCGCGGACAATTTCATGGACCTGGATCTGGCAAAACGCCTACGGATCCCCCTACAACCCCTGGAGAGAGTTATACCAGTGACCTCGGTGGACGGTAGGCCTCTCCAACCCTACCCAGTCCGAGACCGAACCCAGTCACTCCGTATGATCACCCAAGGCCACCAGGAGACCCTCCATTTCCTGGTCATTTCTGCTCCCTCTTCTCCCCTAATCCTGGGGTTCCCCTGGCTCCGTCTCCACGACCCTCATATTTCCTGGTCCCAGAACCGCCTGCTGGGCTGGGGGACCTCGTGCCAGACCCACCTCGTTCCTCCTCCATCCTCGGCGGGTCTTCCGGACGGGGGCCCCGGCTCCACACCGCCCCACCTGCCGCTGCCCTATCGGGACCTGGCCGCGGTGTTCGACAAGCGGCGCGCCACCTCCCTGCCACCTCACCGGCCATATGATATGGAGATCAAGCTGCTACCCGGAACCAGTCCTCCCCGCGGGCGCCTTTTCTCTCTCGCTCCTCCTGAGACCAAAGCGATGGAAGAATACATTGCCCAGGCCCTCCAGCAGGGGTTCATCCGACCCTCCTCCTCTCCGGGTGCCGCTGGCTTCTTCTTCGTGAAGAAAAAGGAAGGCGATCTTCGCCCCTGCATAGACTATCGGGGTCTGAACAAGATCACGGTCAAGGACCGCCATCCTCTGCCGCTCCTCACTACCGCTCTAGATGCCATCTCCCAGGCACGGATCTTTACGAAACTGGATCTCCGGAGCGCCTACAATCTGGTCCGTATAAAGGCCGGGGATGAGTGGAAGACCGCGTTCATAACCCCCTCCGGCCACTGGGAGTACCTGGTTATGCCCTTCGGACTATGCAATAGTCCTGCTGTCTTCCAACGTCTCATTAATGATGTCCTCCGCGACATGCTGGGACGGTGGGTGTTCGCCTATCTGGACGATATACTGATCTACTCCAAATCCGAGGCCGAACACATCCATCATGTTCGCGCCGTCCTGACCCGGCTCCTGGACCACAACCTGTACAGTAAACCCGAGAAATGCTCCTTCCATCAGCAGTCCATATCCTTCCTGGGCTACATGATCTCGGACGAAGGGATAACCATGGACCCTCAGAAAATCCAGGCGGTGAAGGACTGGCCCTTGCCAACCAGCCTGAAACAACTGCAGAGTTTTCTGGGTTTCTGCAACTTTTACCGCCGTTTTATAAAGAACTATAGCACCCTCGTAGCCCCTCTCACCCCTCTCACTCGACCAGGCTCCCCTGGCCAGCTGTTTCGTCTAACTCCCGACGCCATTCGGGCCTTCCGCTACCTGGTCACCCGCTTTACCTCGGCCCCGATCCTCCGCCATCCAGATCCTGCAGTTCCCTTTGTGGTCGAGGTCGACGCCTCTGACGTCGGCGCCGGCGCCATCCTGTCTCAAGGTGGGCCCGACGACAGGCTCCATCCCTGCGCCTACTTCTCCAGGAAGTTTTCCACCACCCAGCAGAAGTACGGTGTGGGCGACCGTGAGTTACTGGCCATAAAATGGGCATTGGAGGAATGGAGGCAGTGGCTTCTGGGCACCGCTCGGCCTTTCACGATCTGGACTGACCATCAGAACCTGACCCACATTAAATCTGCCAAGCAGCTTAATCCTCGCCAGGCTCGCTGGGCCCTCTTCTTTGAACCCTACGACTTCCATCTCGCCTACCGCCCGGGAGCCAAGAACCAGAAGGCAGACGCCCTCTCCCGCCAATTCACCCACTCCACGCCCTCGTCCGAGCCAGCGCCAATCCTCCCGGAACACCGTTTCCTGGGCCAACTGAGGTGGCCGTTGGAGGAAGCTATCCAGAACGCCCTCCGGGACGACCCCGCGCCTTCAGAGACCCCCGCGGGTCGCCTCTATGTCCCCACGGCCTGTCGCAGCGAGGCGTTGTCCTGGGCCCACTCATCACGCCTGTCTGGCCACGCTGGTTTCTCCAGAACTCTTAAATTCCTCCAGCGAGCCCTCTGGTGGCCAGGCATGGCGAGGGATGTGAAAGAATACACCAGCGCCTGTGACGTCTGTGCCCGCTCCGAGAACCCCAACCAGGCCTCGGCTGGTGCCCTCCGACCTCTTCCGGTGCCCAGCCGCCCCTGGTCCCACGTGGGGCTGGACTTCGTCACGGGTCTCCCGCCGGTCAATAACCTCAACACTGTCATGACGGTTACGGACCGCTTTTCCAAGTCTGTCCATTTCATCGCCCTTCCGGGTCTCCCCTCAGCCCAACGCACAGCGGAACTGTTCCTGGAGAACGTGGTGCGCCTCCACGGGTTCCCAGTTGACGTGGTCTCGGATCGGGGGCCCCAGTTCACGGCCCGGTTCTGGAAAGCTTTCTGTCGGCTGATGGGAGCATCGGTCAGTCTATCTTCAGGCTACCACCCGCAGACCAATGGCCAGACGGAGCGGGCTAACCAACAGCTGGGTCGGTACCTTCGTTGTTTTGTCTCGGCTCAACCCTCGCAGTGGCCTAAATACCTCCTCTGGGCGGAGCTGTCCCACAATCTTCACACCTCATCTGCCACTCGGCTGTCCCCTTTCGAGGTCTGCTATGGCTTCCAGCCCCCGGTCTTTGCCCACCAAGAACCCGAGGTCGCCGTTCCGGCAGCGGAAGCCATGGTGAGACGCTGCAAGAGCGCCTGGATCAAAGCACGAGCCTCCATAACCAGAGCTAACACCAGCTATGCTCACCAGCATCTCCGTCGACACCATCCTGGTCCCTCCTATGCTCCTGGGGACAAGGTCTGGGTGTCCACGGCTGACCTTCGGGTCTGTGCCGGGTCCAAGAAACTCGCCCCTCGGTTCCTCGGCCCATACCCCATCCAAAGGGTCATCAACCCGGTCACGTACCGGTTGCGGCTGCCGGCTACTCTCCGCATCCATCCCACCTTCCATACCTCCCGGCTCAAGCCCTACGTGGAGTCCTCCCTTCTCCCGCCTCCGGCTCCGGCGCCGCCTCCTGCCCGCTTCCTCGACGGTGAGCCTATCTACACCGTCCGGCGCATCCTGGACGCTCGCCGCAGGGGTCGAGGCTGGCAGTACCTGGTGGACTGGAAGGACTATGGCCCCGAGGAACGCTCCTGGGAGCCGGCTCAGTCCATCCTGGACCCTTCCCTGATCTCTGACTTCTGGGTCCGCCGGGGTCGCGCTGGGACTTCTGGAGCCGTCCCTGGACCGGGGGGTCCTGTCAGGACTCAGGTATCTCCCGGGCTGACCTTCGGACCACAACTCCCGACATGCTCCTCGTGGGGAGCTCCCAGCGTGCTCTTCGCGGGGAGTCCCTCCACGTCACAGCCAAGCAAGGCTATATATGGAAGACGCCGTGACCGGCTTCTCATCTCAGTCATCGTTTCTTCCTCACAGAGATACGACCAGAGAAATAATAAAACTGTTAAAACGTCTCACCTTGTTCGTCTCCTTCATCCAGTCTGATCAGCCTGACACATTTATGTCTCTTAACCTGTTTGTTGTACTCTCTTTATTTTATTTTTGAAATATTTCACGTTGTGTTTTTTATAATAAAATAGATAGAATAGACTTTACAAATCCCACAGTGGGGAAATTCACACAAAGCAGTAAGCTGTTATTGTAACCTTCAACCACCAAAAACAATTGACAATGTGTTTCCAAAACTATGCAGCATAGGGGACGCAGACATACTAATACATCGCTCTACTGATGATGTTTTCCTGCTTTATGGTTAATCTGAGCTCAACCCAATGTCCCAATGTCTTTTGCTCTTAATTTAGGTGTGTGTGAGGTGGGGGATGGGTGGGGGTGAATGTGAAGTGGGGTCATTTTAATCTGTAAGGCACTTAGAGTTGCATTAACTGTATGAAAAGTGCCTTATAAATAAAGTTTGATTTGATTTACTGCACGAGTATTGAACACATACTGAGTATTGCATTGATGTTATTGTGTAGCAGGATAATACCAGTACCAGTTAAACTGACCAATTATACACTTTTACTGCAGAGGGGATGAATGACCTACGTTAGCATTCTGTTTTACATCTGGGATCAATCAATCAATCAATCAATCAATCAATCAATCAATCAAATTTTATTTCTAAAGCGCTTTTCAAACAAAGTGTTATTCAAAGTGCTTTACAAAATGACCCCAGATTCCCATAACAGGTTAAAAACATTAACAAACATATGCAATCACACGCACACACACACAGACTCACACACACACACACGAGTAAAAATTATATTAGGCTGAGTCCAGATGAGCCAAGTATGGTAACGCAAGGGATGTCTCAGTCTGCCACTGTTGGAGCTGTCCATGGCCTCCACAGTGGAATAGTGAGTGGAAGGGTTTTTTTAAGATGGAGGTAATCTTCCCGATCATCCTCCTTTCTCCTCAACTGAATCTAGTTGGCAACCCAGAATCGAGCTAGCTTCATCAACTAGCTTGTTCAGTCTGTTTCTGTCTTGGTCGGAGCTGCCTGCACCCCAACAGACCACAGCAGAGTGAATAACGGAGCCAACAACAGAATGATAAAAGGATTTTAGCAGCTGGGAATGAACTCCGAAGGACCTCAGCCTCCTCAGGAAGTGGAGGTGGCTTTGGCCCTTCTTGTCTGTATTGTGGGACCAGTTCAGTTTATTTTTGAGGTGAACAGGTGCCTAAGTATCCACCACCTCAAGATGTTTACTGATGACTGAGGAGTGTTTCTCTGGAAGTCGATTCACATTTCCTTTTTTTTTTTTTACTGGTGTTCAAGCGAAGGAGGTTACGCTCACACCAGTCCACTAAGTCCATGATGACTGACATGTACTCCTGGTCATTCCCCCAGACACACAGCCAACAATGGTCAAGTCATCAGACAACTTCTGGAGGTGACAGCTGCTGGTGTTGTAGGTGAAGTCCGAGGTGTAGAAGGTGAAAAGAAAGTGTGTCAACGCCATACCCTGTGGAGCTCCAGTGCTGCACACAACCACATCAGATGTACAGTTGTGCAGCCTCACGTACTGTAGCCTGTTGGTGAGGTAGTTGATGGTCCATGCAGTCAGATGTTCGTCCACTCACCCCTCATCTTCTGCTACAGTAGACACAGCTAGATAGTCTTTAGGGCACTTGACACATCAAAAAACATGGCTCTCACAGCGCTTTTTTGCATCTTGAGGCGAGTCAGCGCCGAGTCCTGCAGGTAGATGAGGGCGTCCTCCACCCCCATGTTTGGTTTATGTGCAAATAGCAGTGGATCCATCTCTTGGCTCACCACGGAGCGTAGGTGGGTGAGGATGAGTCTCTCCATGGTCTTCATTAGATGTCAATGCAATTGGTCTGTGGTTCTCTGGTTCTCGAGGATGTGATGTTTTGGGAACTGGAACCACACAGGATGGGGACCTGCTCCAGGCAATGGCTCAGGTTGAACATGCGCGTGACCACTTCACAAAGCTGGTCAACAGAGTCTCTGAGCAATCTGGGGCTGATCCTGTCAGTTCCTGTCGCTTTCCTGCTCAAACGATGCCTCAGTTCTCTCCTCACCTGATCAGATGTAACTGAGAGGGGGGAGTGTGTGGTGCTCAGGCGAGTTGGTAGTGGAGGAGAAGCCATTGAACAGTGTGAAATTTGGAGGGGCGAGGGTTGGCTGACTAGGTGGGGGCGGGGTGTGTGCTTAATGTGATTTTAATTCCTGTTTTCGTATACTGCCTTTTGGTCGACTGTTACAGTTGAGGAATGATCAATTAATAGACCTTAACCATCAGCTCAATAATTATAGATGTCTTGTCAAACTTTCTAATTCATCTGATGAAAACCGTCATTAGCTCCCGAAGATGTTCAATTAGAAAGTAAGGATTTTGACGAGTGTAGAAGGTTACTCTGTTTTCATTTTCTTTTTTAATTTACAAAGCAGACTTTTACCAGTTGATCTATTTGCACCTTTTGCCCTCTACTTGACTCTTTCTATAACCAGACTGCCAGAGGTGACTCGTCTTGATCTGAGCTACAACCCCATGACATACCTGGGAGAGGAAGTGGTTTCTATGGCCAAGCTGACCCACCTTTTCCTGGACCACATGTCCCTGCAGGACCTGTCCAACACAGCTGTATCTAAATCCCCCAACCTCGTGCACCTGGACATCAGCCATAACCAGCTACGTGTCATCCAGCCCTTTTCTCAGGGCTCACCCAAGCTGGCACGCCTCATTCTAGCTGGAAATCCCATCAGCTGCAACTGCTACCTGCGTTCACTCAGGTGAAATCAAATTTAGAGTATTTTTTCATTGTAAATGAGCTTTATTTACAAGCAGCTTTTGCTCAAATATTTTGACCACTAGGGAGTGGGCAATCCGTCGTAGAGTGAAGCTGATGGGAACATGTGGTGGACCGGCCCATCTCTCAGGAGAGAATCTGGAGGCTGTTTACCCTGCAGAGCTGCGCTGCCAGAGCCAGGAGGCCATGCTGAAGGCAGAATTGGAAGAAGCAGCCAGGGTGACTCCTCCACCAACTGAAGAGCCAGGAAATAAGGTCAAATGTCCTTCCAGCTGTGTCTGTGAGGTGAGTTCTCCTCATTTCCCATCTACTTTAATATTAGTGGTTGTGAAGTTTCCCCCAAACAAGCTTGCTTTGTCCTGCAGCACGAGATATTCAGTCATAGTTAAAATAAAGTACACCTTCTTTCAAAAATCTCAGGAGAAAACATTATTGTTTTGATATTTGAAATGTGAAACATAAACATCCAATAAAGCAGATGTGTTGATATCTGCTGGCATTGTACACTTTGACTCTACAGTTTGTGACTAAACAGGAATAAATCTTTGAGTTTAAAGGAACACCTTTTTCCTGCTGTAATCCAAGATTTATTTGTAGAAGTTGTCTCCTGAATAACCATCAAACTACTAGTAATTAGGTATGAACAAAGTCCGACTTTAGAATAGGGAACATATTCTTGCTTACAAGTGGTTAATTGATTGTTGTTTAGGCTGTAGTAACATGTGGAGTTTGGAGTTTATTTATATAATACCAGAACATAATATTTTTGGTTATTAATGCAGAATAACTCATTCCCCTTGAATTACTTCGTCCAAAGCCACATATTGATTTGAGCCAATTAATATGTGTGTTAATCAGCAACAAACCATTTATTTTCAGTTAACGAATGGCTTATTTAGAAAAAAACTCTTAATTTATGGCCTGTTATTATTAGAATTACATCATTAGTAGCACCTAATAATAGCTTAATAGTGACTAATTCAGACTTAGTAGTCCACTAATATGCATATTAATTGGCAGCTAATTAATGGTTAATTTGTGTTCTCTAAACTAAAGTGTTACCGAATGCTTTTACCAATCCTCCAGCTTCACCTGTAATTTTGTAGAACTGAAAACTTAAAGAACCCTCGAACACATTTACAACACAGCTGAGCTCACTCCCCAGCCCCGTCCGCCTAACAAAATAAGCTCTGCTGTTTTCAGTGTTGGTCATTTTTTATCAGGCTATACTGAAACAAGTCAACACATTCGTAATGCACACCAGCATCAGAGTTTTAGTTTAGCATTCCAACGTTTTGACCATGGCACAAAACACATTACATTCATGTGACCCAGAAATTTTAGGGGTTAAGGTGGAGGGAGTTGAGTTTGGTGGTCCATCAAACCGCGACCTTCCACTCCTGCTGGGTAGGTTCACAGCTGAGGGGGATGCAGCTCGGGTGATGATCAGCATCTCCTAATATGAGATTGTGGTTCTTGATTGATAAAGGGTTGATTGCAAACTCTGGGACAGAGCAGAGATCTTTCTTCAAGTGGAGGACTTAAAGTATCTTGGGGTGTTGTTCATGAAGGAGGGAGGGGGAGATCGACAGGTGCGTCGGAGCTTTTGATGTGGATGCTGAACCATGCAGTCTTATGGTGACGATGGAGCAAAACCAGAAAAACAAAGGTCTCAATTCATCTGGTGATATTCATTTCAGTCCTCACCTATGATCAAGGGATTTGGGTAGTGACCAAAAGAACAAGATTTTGAATACAACTGGCCCAAATGAGTTTTCCCCGTCGGGTGGTCGGGCTCAGCCTTTGGAGATAGAGTGAAGAGCTCAGATATCCAGGAAGGACTCTGAGTGGCAGCTCCCTCATGTCAGGAGGGTCTGGGTTAGGACTGCTTGCCCAGCAACCCAAACATGGATAGGTGATAAGAGGTGTGAGTAGGCTGCAGAGGAACTGTAATAAATTTGAGTACACCTGAATTTTAGGTGCCAAAAAGTTAGTCTAGAGCTCTGAGGGTTAGATTAATTTGGATGTCGTTCTATTAGGAGCTTGAAGAAGTTGATTACACCCTAAATATGCCATGCCCCGATGGGTCATTTCTCTTGCACGCTTCAGGCACAGCAGTTGTCAGACCAGGAAGAGATGCAGCTGGTCACGATGGGCCCAACAGTAAAAAGCCATGAGAATAATGAAATTCTTGCACATTTTAGCCTTCAGAGAAAGTCTGTTCTCTACTGAGCTGTTTGATCTGGTGTTTGGTTTCCAGCTGGGATCACAATCAGCTATTGAGTTTAAAGTTAAGTTCACTAATGTTCTAGCTCAGCTCTGGAAGATGTTTCATAATCACTGCCGATGAGACTCGTAACTGCTGTGTCATCAGCAAACTGAATGGAAATAAACTGGTATGGAAAGAGTCAAGCACAGAAAAAGGACAGAATTGAAACTATTCAACATGTTGATTTTGTTTCTGTGTGTCCCCTTGTCTCTCATGTCCACTATCTCCCCCACTTCCTGTCCACAGGCAAATACACACCACTCCTCATGTGAGAATCGTGGCCACATCAAAGTGCCTCGAGGTTTCTCCCCTGTTACGCGCCTCTTGGACCTTCGTGGAAACCACTTCCATTACATTCCTAGCAACAGCTTCCCTGGTTTGTCCCAGGTGGTGTCCCTGCACCTGCAGCGCTGCAAGATCGTGGAGGTGGAGGAAGGAGCTTTCAGCGGCATGAAAGGACTGATCTACCTGTACTTGTCTGAGAATGAACTCACTTCTCTCAGCCCTGATGCCTTTAAAGGTCCTCCATAAGAAGATTCAAGTTTGTAGGAGACTTGTTGAACTTGTTTTACAAGTGTTGGTGTCTGAATTCACAGGTCTACCTCAGCTGACTTATCTCCACCTGGAGAAGAATCGCTTTGTTGATTTCCCCAAAGGAGCCTTTAGATTAGTGCCCGGTTTACTGGCTCTACACTTGGAGAATAACGCCATTACCAAGCTGGAGCCTGGCATCCTGACTGGGGCAGAGGGTCTAAGAGCTCTTTACCTCACCAGAAACAACATCCAGCACATATCACCCAGGGCTCTGGATCAGGCCAGGGATCTTGATGCACTCCACCTGGGGGGAAACAAGCTAAAGGAGGTGCCCACTGAAGCACTGGAAAGGGCAGGGAACATCAGGGACCTCCGGCTGTCTGGTAATCCAGTTCTCTGGGTGGGGCCGAATGCTTTCAGACCTCTGGAGAGATCCCTGAAGGAGCTATATCTGGATAACATGGGCCTGGAGAAAGTGAGCAGGCAACTCTTAAGGCAGTTTTAACTTCAGACGCATCTGATCCTTTATTAAATGGATTCATTTTGTTTTTGTGATCAACTAACATTCTTTTTTTCATTTAGTAAGTCAAACATTATGGTTTAAGAAATGTTTTCATAACTGCTGACAGTTTCGACTGTGAACTTCAACCTTCCTCAGAGCACCATCCGACCTGCTGCAGCTGTGTCATTTATCAGCTGGCAGATAATGCTCTGAGGAAGACTGAAACACTGTCAGCAAGTAAGAAAACATATCCAAAACCACAACTTTTGTTTTACTGAATAAAAAAAAAAAGGAATATTATTTGATTTGATCCTGTTTCTGGTGTCATCTTTTACACTGCAGATGTCCAAAGATGCCCTGGCAGGTGTCGGTCCAGAGTTGAGGAGTCTGTTCCTGGAGGGTAACAAGCTGGAGGAGATGCCTGACTTCCGCCCTCTCTCCTCCCTGGAAGTCATCAACCTGGCTGACAACCCTCTGATGTGTGACTGCCCCCTGCTGCCACTACGCCTGTAAGACAACCAACACAAAAACTCATTTGACTAGAAAATGTTTCTTCATTCTATTTGTTCTTTAAAGGACCTGTATCATGCTACTTAGAGCACCAGACACAATATATGATAAAACATTACTACTGGCACTTCTGAGATGTGAATTTGTTTCTGAAATATAGGGTACGTTTGTTTCTTCCATCCTTGAAATGCAATGAAAGTCTACCTCCATCAGTGTGAATTCCCCCCATTTCATAACGTAACCCTAGAAAGCAAAGCTGCTTTTCAACACACCAGCAGTGGTGAACTGGCTATCTGGAATATCAGGACATTTCCCTGTGGCTGACGTAACATTTAGCGATCGCTGAGCACTTGTTTGAAGAAGTAATCCATTTGAAGACCCACTCTGGTACTAGTGGAATTTAACAAGCAATCACGATTAAATTCTGGCTCAGTTTTTGAGCGCTCCCGAGAACGAAATCCAACCATTTCTGCAGATTAAACTCTTCTTCAGGAAGACTGGACAGGGATCCTGTACCTCTTGCAGACAAAAATACATTTACAGGTTCATTTTTAGTGCAAACTATATGGGAAAGAAATCACTTCTTCACATCTGTGGAGATGAAACTCCCTGCTAGCTACACGGAGAGGCGGGTGCTAGTGTTTACAGTCCAGGGGAGGAGGGAGCTGGATTCGACACTCAAATATGCCCCATCCAGGCTTTTGCAATAGCTTAGCAGAGCTAAAGGGAAGAAGCAGCTGAGACATGAAAAAGCATGAGTGACTCCATGAGGAAATAACAATAACATGCATGATATAGTCCCTTTAAGAGAGCAAATTTACATCGAGAGGAGCCAGTAGAGGTGACTCGGGCATCTGGTCAGGATGCCTCCTGGACGCCTCCCTGGTGAGGTTTTCCGGGCATGTCCAACCAGGAGGAGACCTAAAGGTAGACCCAGGACATGGTGGAGGGACTATGTCTCTCACCTGGCCAGGGAATGCCTTGGGATTCCCCCGGAGGAGATGGCCCAAGTGGCTGGGGAGAGGGAAGTCTGGGCCTCTCGCCTTCGGCTACTGCCCCCGCGAGCCGACTCCAGATAAGCAGATGAAAATGGATGGATGGATGGATAAGTTATTGCATCCTTTTGTCTGCAACAACTAGAATCTTTCTCTTTATTTAGGTGGATTGAGAAAATCAACCTTAAGGTGAGAGCGACTTGTGCCAATCCTCCTGAGCTAAAGGGTCAAAGGGTGAAGGATGTCCACGTGTTCAAGGCCTGCCCTGGAGGGGAGAGTCTCCCACCCCCACCCACCAGCACCTCAAAGCCAGCCAAGCCCAAACCAGTACACCCCACTGGCCTTCGGCAGGTCAAAACACTCAAAGCAAAATCCAAACCGCACAAAAGTCGAAACAAGAACAAAAATGATAAGAAATGGAGCAGAACATAAAGTGAATCTGTCTTGAGCCAAGAATCTCTACAAACGTTCATGCGGTACACTGGCCCACGAACATAGACTGGGATGACATTGTTGGTGCCATTTGTTGAAGAAAGAGTAACCCACAATGGTTGTTAAAATAACTTCAAACAGTCAAAGGTAATAATACTTAAAGACTTGATGAAACAAATCTAGTGAAATTCAGGCTTTGCTTTTGAAGTGTGGTTCAACAGGATAATTAGTACTAATGAATAAAATTTTCTGAAATGATGGAACTTGTCCCTTAATGTTTTATATTTAAATCTTTTAACACAATCACTGGAATCATAATATTTGCGGAGGAAACTTCTGCACCTGTCAAAGATATGAATGGTCACTCTTCATGAGCAAACTGCTCAGGCTTTCTCAGGGTGGGGCTTCAGGGGGCTACAGGGTGAACCATTCATGTGGCCTAGTCCACCACAGACAGACCAGATTAGGGCTAATACCATGGTGATTTTCGTAGTCCCTACACCCCCAGCAGGTCCCTGAGGTCCAGTGATCAAAGCCTACTGGTTGTGCAGAGCACCAGGCTAAAGACCAAAGGCGATCATTGGCTGCGGTGGTCTCCAGACTCTGGAACTCTCTCCCCCTGAGCCTGAGATCAGTGGACTCAGTGGTCTCCTTTAAAAGCATCTGAAAACTCACCTTTTCAAGATGGGTTTTGTATGACCTTCGTCACCACTCTCTCCTTATTCTGCTCTTTTTACCAATTCTGTCTTTCCCAAGATCCACTGATTACCTTTATTAAAATAAACTTTGTTTTTCATTTTCCTCACATTTTTTAAAATCACAATTTTCACTTTTCCCATTTTAAAAATATTTAAAAATTACTTTTTATCTTGAAATATTTTTTTAATGAAGCACCTTGTAATCGTTATCTTGAAAGATGCTATATAAAAGATAATTGCTTCTGCTAGGCTGAGAAAGTGTGGGAAATAAATATTTTTAATTACGTTTATTGTATATTTTATAATAACTGATGTCATAATGGTTTATTTATATCTCCTATATAAGTTTTTTGTATTGTTAGAATCTACACTACTATTGTCAGTAACTATTTCAGTTGCAGTTTTATTTTTATAAATGTGTAATTATTGACATTCAAACTAATTTTTTAAATTAGACTATAAGGAAACATTTCCGAGTTTGTTTTTCATTCATTCATTCATTTGAATATGGTGGACAAATGGACCTAGAATGTGTGTAAACTCATGTCATGAAATTGTATTTATATCATCTTTTTTCCTTGTTTGTTTTGCTTTACCTTTTTGTTTACCATGATTTTACCCTGTAACATCTAGCATTTTCTGCAATAAAAAAGAAAGAAGGTTAAAGCTGAGGTTGGATCTTTGTGAACATATTGTTAAGACCAGCGAGGATGAACAAGGCAGCAAGGTATAGAAACATACAGTATAAAGAGTTTGGGGCCCAAGGCTAACCCCTGTGGGATGCCACAGGTAATTTCCAAATATGTTGAAGAAACATTGCTCAATTTCACAATGCTTCACTACTCTCTGCGCTGCCACCTTATTGTGGTGGAGGGGTTTGAGTGTCCCAATGATCCCAGGAGCTCAGTTGTCTGAGGCTTTATGCCTCTGGTAGGGTCACACATGGCAAACAGGTCCTAGGTAAGGGATTAGACAAAATGCAGCTCAAAGACCTCTTATGATGAACAATACAAATGGAAACAGTGTTCCCTTGCCAGGACGCGGGTCGCTGGGGCCCCCCTCTGGTGTTATGGGGATCTCCATTTTTGGTTCTTTTTTAAACACAGAAAAGGTCACCATCAGCATCAGCTCTGAAGATGTTTGCAGCCGCAAACGAAACTGTCAGTAAGGTAAAGAGAAACCTTTTCTGTGTTTAGAAAAGAACCAAAAATTGAATTAGAAGTAAACAGCAAGAACATACCAAAGATGTTATTGGGGATCTGTTTTGGTGGCCTAAGGATCAGGTCTCCGCTTTTTGCTTTTGGAGCGCTTTGCAGCCGAGTGTGAAGCGGCTGGGATGAGAATCATCTCTAAATCCAAGACCATGGTCTTGAAATGGAAAAGGGTAGAATGTGGAGGAAATTGAGTATCTCAGGGTCTTGGTTCACGAGTGAAGGAAAATGGAGCGTGAGACTGTTAGGCGGACTGGTGCTGCATCTGCAGTTGTACAAGCGTTGTACTGATCTGTTGTGGTGAAGAGAGAGCTGAGCTGGAAGGCGAAGCTCTCGATTTACCGGTCGATCTTTGTTCCTACCCTCTCCTATGGTCACGAGCTTTCGGTAGTGACCGAAAGAATCTCGTCTCGTCTCGTCTCGTCTTCCTCCGCTTATCCGGGTCCGGGTCGCGGGGGCAGCATCCCAACTAGGGAGCTCCAGGCCGTCCTCTCCCCGGCCTTGTCCACCAGCTCCTCCGGCAGGACCCCAAGGCGTTCCCGGACCAGATTGGAGATGTAACTTCTCCAACGTGTCCTGGGTCGACCCGGGGGCCTTCTGCCGGCAGGACATGCCCGAAACACCTCCCCAGGGAGGCGTCCAGGAGGCATCCTGACCAGATGCCCAAACCACCTCAACTGGCTCCTTTCGATCCGGAGGAGCAGCGGTTCTACTCCGAGTCCCTCCCGAATGTCCGAGCTCCTCACCCTATCTCTAAGGCTGAGCCCGGCCACCCTACGGAGGAAACTCATTTCGGCCGCTTGTATCCGCGATCTCGTTCTTTCGGTCATTACCCAAAGCTCATGACCATAGGTGAGGATTGGGACGTAGATCGACCGGTAAATCGAGAGCCTGGCTTTCTGGCTCAGCTCCCTCTTCCCCACGACAGATCGGGTCAGCGTCCGCATCACTGCAGACGCCGAACCAATCCGCCTGTCGATCTCCCGATCCCTCCTACCCTCACTCGTGAACAAGACCCCGAGATACTTAAACTCCTCCACTTGAGGTAGGACCTCTCCCCCGACCCGGAGGTGGCAAGCCACCCTTTTCCGGTCGAGAACCATGGTCTCAGATTTGGAGGTGCTGATCCTCATCCCAGCCGCTTCACATTCGGCCGCGAACCTACCCAGCAAGAGCTGAAGGTCAGAGCTGGATGAAGCTAGGAGGACCACATCATCCGCAAAAAGCAGAGACGAGATTCTCCTGCCACCAAACTCGACACACTCCACACCACGGCTGCGTCTAGAAATTCTGTCCATAAAAGTGATGAACAGAACCGGTGACAAAGGGCAGCCCTGGCGGAGTCCAACCCTCACTGGGAACAGGTCCGACTTACTACCGGCTATGCGGACCAAACTCACGCTCCTCTGGTAAAGGGACTGAATGGCCCTTAACAGAAAGCCATCCACCCCATACTCCTGGAGCGTCCCCCACAGGGTGCCCCTGGGGACACGGTCATAAGCCTTCTCCAAATCCACAAAGCACATGTGGATTGGTTGGGCAAACTCCCATGCCCCCTCCATCACCCTTGCAAGGGTATAGAGCTGGTCCACAGTTCCACGGCCAGGACGAAAACCACATTGCTCCTCCTCTATCTGAGATTCAACTATCGATCGGACCCTCCTCTCCAGTACCCTGGAGTAGACCTTTCCAGGGAGGCTGAGGAGTGTGATCCCCCTATAGTTGGAACACACCCTCAGGTCACCCTTCTTAAAGATGGGGACCACCACCCCGGTCTGCCACTCCCTAGGAACTGCCCCCGATGACCACGCAATGTTGTAGAGACGTGTCAACCATGACAGCCCTACAACATCCATAGCCTTAAGATACCCAGGACGAACCTCATCCGCCCCCGGGGCTCCGCCGCTGTGTAGTTGTTTGACTACCTCAGCAACTTCTGCCCCCGAGATCGGACAGTCCATCCCCAGGCCTCCCAGCTCTGGTTCCTCCTCGAAATGCGCATTGGTGGGATTGAGGAGCTCCTCAAAGTATTCCTTCCACCGTCCGACCGAAAGAATGAGATTGCGAAATCAAGCGGCCGAAATGAGTTTTCTCCGCAGGCTGACTTGGCTCTGCCTTGGAGATAGGGTGAGAAGCACAGTCATCTGGGAGGGGCTCGGAGTAGACCCGCTGCTCCTCCGTGTTGAAAGGAGCCAGTTGAGGTGGCTAGGGCATCTGGTTAAGATGCCTCTTGGACGCCTTCCTGATGAGGTTTCCCGGGCACCTCCAACTGGGAGGAGACCCAAGGGAAGACCCAGGACACACTGAAGAGACCATGGCCCAATCCCAATACTCGCACTGGCACCCTTTATTTGCTCGTTCCTGGCCAGGGGTGCGAGTGCGAAGGGTGTCTCGATTCTCAAGTGCGGAAGTTGACCACGCCCCCATTGCACCCTTAATCTGCACTTCATCCAAGTTTGCAGCGATGCGGACCTCGGGCAAGGGTATTACCCACAAGTCATTGCTGCGGGAGAAAAGGCTCAAGTTCCTTTTCTGAAAACATGTATTTTCTAATAAAATTAGTTCGTTTTAGGACTTTAGAACTTAAGCAACAATGAAGTTAAATTTATTTCAAATAATTGCTTTGTTATTTGTTTGAAAGTTGTTAATAAAGGTTTTTGAAAAAAGTTTCACAGCTACCGGCACAAGGCATGCGTCGCAATCGATGACGCAATGCTCCCTGTCTCATTTCGGCAATTATTTGCACACTTGTGTACTACGCACTCGAACCCTACTGAGCACTTTCTCCAAGTGCACTTTGCTGAAGACCGCAGGGCGCAGTGTGAGTATTGAGATTGGGCCCTCGTTTCTCGGCTAACCAGGGAACGTCTTGGGATTCCCCCGGAAGAGCTGGTCCAAGTAGCTGGGGAGAGGGAAGTCTGGGCGTCTCGGCTTAGGCTGTTGCCCCCGCGACCCGACTCCGGATAAGCAGCTGAAAATGGATGGATGGATGCTTCACTTTTAAACCAGTCAAGTGATTTCCCCCTGATGTCATGCTGGTTTAATCATGGTTAATTATGTCAAACCTTCATGATGACAGCTGTTTTTTCTCTGCTGTTTCTTCTGGACAGAGTGTGGCAACTCTCAATATTCCCAAAGTCCAACTCAGTTCCCTTGGTCTGTAAAAAAAATCAGCCATCTGTTGCTTTATGGAGCTGACATCCAGGTCATGGGACTCTTCCCCGTTCACGGCGTATGATCTGAGTTTGATGCTGAATCCGGTGATAATGAGATCATTGACCTTGGTGTCAACCAGGAAAGCAGTCTTCTAATCCTTCTCCTAGTTCTGGATACCTCCTCTACCTACATGCACCAAGATGCCTTTCTGCTGCATTCGGACAAAAGAAACCTCTTCCGAGAGGAAATCAAGCAACGTATCTCGTATCAATCAAACCAAATCCAAGCTTTATTTATAAAGCGCCTTTCGTGACCCTGTCGCGAAGCCCAAGGTGCTGAACACGGTACATGAGAAAAACAGGTAAAAACATTAAAGTAGAAAACAAATGGGTAAAACAAGAGATAAAGAGACCAATGAAAGCAGGGAATTAAAATTAACATAAATGAAGGCCTAACTCAAACATATTCAGGGAACGCGAAGCGGAGGAGGTGGGTTTTTAGGCGACTCTTAAAGGCTGGCAGAGATGGGGATAGCCTGACTGAGGGTGGCAACTGGCTCCAGAGTGACGGGGCTATGACTGAGAAAGCCCGGTCCCCACGAGTACGACACCTAGAACGAGGGACAGCGAGCAGGCCTTGGTCAGAGGAGCGCAGTGTGCGTGATGGGGAATGTCTGTTCAGGAGCGTGGCCAGATAGGGGGGAGCACTACCCTGGAAGAAATTGTAAACAAAGACGAGGAGTTTAAAGTGTGAACGATAACAGACCGGAAGCCAGTGCAGGAAGGGCAAAACCGGATTGATGTGGTCCCGTTTCCTGGTCCCAGTCAGTAACCTGGCTGCGCTGTTCTGCACAACCTGTAGGCGGCGCAGTGATGATTGACCCAGTTCATCCAGGTGTGCTGTTTTGTGAAGAGTCAGTCCAATTTAAAAAAAAAGTAATACGAAGAACAAACATTTTTTTTAATATAGTGCCTCTCAGTTTAGTGCCTCTCTACAAGAACAAGGCTAAGTCGTCAGAGTCATCGATGTTATAGTTGCTCCGTATGCCCCGTCCCCGCCCCTTGCTACGAGCCGCAGCCAGGACCTTCTCGCTAGTCGCTGCTGCTGCTAAAGGCATCGCTATGGCGGAGCCCGAGTCCCTGAGGTGCTCCAGTGCTAGAAACCGAGGAGGCGTTCAGAGGGTCGAAGGGAAGCTTCGAGCAAGCGTAGAAAAGGGAGATTACTATGAAGCCCACCAAATGTATAGAACTTTATTTTTCAGGTGAGACTTCACAATATGTTCGTTCTAATGTGCTTTTGTAGTTACGGTCAGGCCGGCCTGTTCCAGATCATTCCGCTGTCAAACCTTTGACTGGTGCTTGTACGTGATTGGTTGTATTCGCTCTGTGTCCCGCCTTCCCTTGATGGTTCTTGTGTTTGATTGGACAGTGATCCTTTCTATCTTTAGAAGAACAATTGCTATTGGCTTACCGTAATGATACCGCTAGTACCGAGCTGATGATAGCAAATTTTTTGTTAGCAGAGTGAGTAAAATGTGACAACGATAACTTATTTTTGGCTGTATTAATCATGAAATGTATACTGAAAACAAACTGAAAATAGCGACCAACTGTTTTCGTTGGTTTACAATGCAGTTATGTGAACGAGTACATTCATGTTCATTTGCGTTAGCATTTCGCTAGGTGGGAAGCAGCCTTCTGCTATCTCCTCGCAGTAAAATACGAAATAACGACGTGTTTCTAAACAGTTTGTTTTATTTTGAGCTATACCAGACTGATTTGATGCATTTCACTTCTATATCATATTCCATAAACTATGTCATATCCCACCCTACTATGGTAGAATACTAGTTTTGTGGTCTGACTTAACTGCTTACTCCCTCTTGAAAAACGTACTAAGCTGTCGAGAAAGCTCCCAGTTTAAAGCCAATTTCCCTCAAATGTATGTTCTTTCAGTTAATTCCGTCCGTTTCTTGATTGTCACAATCCTATCGTTTACTTTATCAGATGTATATGGTCATTTGGCCTTAGGGAGATTTAGGAGATTGTCTTTAAGTGCACGACTCCGTTCCCCTTTGCCTTCCATCAGGTATATGTCACAAGGAAAACATGCAGAGGCGAGGGAGCTGATGTACAACGGTGCTTTGCTGTTCTTCAGCTACAACCAGGTACAGACCACACCCACGTTTTTGACTAGAACATCCGCAGATTTCATGTTTAAAATTGCATTTCATTAGAAATTAGCATGTACACAACAGCTGTCAGGTTTACAGTTTTGATCTTTGCCTGCTGAATTAACCATAACTTTAACTGTACAGCCTGACTTGTGGCTTGGGTTAAGTTTACCGATTACAGTACGTTCTGTGACAATAATGCTGCCCCAAACATGAGTTCATTGTGGTTTACTTTACAGCAAAACAGCGCAGCAGATCTTTCCATGCTGGTGTTGGAGGTTTTGGAGAAGTCTGATACTAAAGTTGAGGATGAAATGTTAGGTGGGTTTCGAGCTTTCATTGTGTCTAAAAATAACTCTTACTGAGTCTTTTGTGTTGATTTTGATCTGCTTTCTTTTCATTATGTGACAATAGAGCTGTACAATTTATCACATTTTTATTTGAACTTCGATTTAAGAAATCACTAAAATAATGAAACCAACAACAAAAAGGTTAAATTGTTTTGCCAAGACAAGCTTGGTCTTGTATCGTTATGTGATCCAATTAACATACACCTGCCTCCTCTGAAAACTCACCCATACTTCACACTGGAAGCATCAGTGGCACGGACTGTCGCTGCTTCAAATGAGAAGACATTAAAATCTATGGGGGGGTTTCAAACCAGCCACTATGCGGAAATTTTCAAGCGCGTCCCAGAAGCAGCTGGCCATGCCACTAAAGATAGGATGGGTTCTATTTTTGCAGCAAGCCGCATCTGGGACACAACAATTTACACAGTTAGCATAGGGCTAGACAGGAAGTCGCACACGGTTTCAATGTAAAACCCCTGGTAATTCTCAAAATAAGACTACTGCAGCAATGCGATTTCATATCTATGTAGATTACATCAAAAGAAGTTACCTAATGGTTTGTTTACTCCCTGCATTGTTCCAGAAGTGCAATAGTGTGTTTTTTATGGCTTTAATCCTGCAAGTGGAGAGGAACAGCCTCATATGGCAGCAGCAGCTCAGGAGGTAGAGCGACTTGTCTGGTAATCAGACAGTTGCAGGTTCGATCCTGGCTCTGGACAGAGAATTCTGCTGTTGTGTCCTTGGGCTAGACACTTAACTCACCTTGCCTGCTGGTGGGATTCAGAGAGACCGGTGGTACCTGTGCTCATCAGCCTGACGCCTCTGTCAGCAGTGTTTCCATAGTTACCTTGAAATAGTAATCTGATTTCTGACTACTGATTACTCCTTCCAAAAGTAACGTAGTTACTTTACTGATTCATTCATTTAAAAAGTAACTGCCGTATTTTCCGCACCATAAGGCTCACCTGATTATACGGCGCACAGCCAATCAGCGTCCTAGTTAAAGGTTTGGTCCGCACATTAGGCTCACTGGATCAAAACACGCACCCAGCAAAGCAAACAAGCGTCCCGGTCGGCACAATTAAGGCAAATTGGGCAATTAGATCAAAGTCAAACGTTACTCCACTCATTATCTATACTAAAAAATAAATTTCTCATTATTAAAGTAACATAAATGGCCCAGTTTAATGCACGGGTGCTTTTAGCAGCAAGAATGAAGATTTAAACTCTGGTAACGGCATGACTGACTGACTGACTGACCTGCAGCAGCTGGTCTTCCAACTTTCTCCACTTGCAGACCATCGACTCGTTAATCTTGTATTCTCTCGCTGCTGCTCTGTTTCCATGCTCAACGGCGTGAGCGATGGCTTTGAGCTTGAACTCTGCCTCGTAAGTGTGTCTCTTCGCTGGTGCCATGGCTGGTTACCGGTATAGCTGTGTGGAGCAGTGCCACACCTTTTATTAGGTGAGGGTGATGAGGACGGCGCTGGGGGGTACCGTGCTGGGCCAGAGTTACCTTAATACATGTATAAAAGGCGCACTGCCGGTTCAGGGGAAGATCAAAGGTTTTTAATAGCGCCTTAAGTTAGATTACGAGTTACTTTATTAGTTACTTTCAGCATCTATCAAAAACACTCTCCACTGCCTCAACATAAAAACTACAACAGGTTTTGCCAACACTCACTTTATTGCAAATGTTTTTTAACAGTAATGTCAACAACGTATCTTCTTACATTTTAAGTTGAACTTAAAACCTATTGCCTGACGTAATGCTTGTTTGTATAAAATAAAATAAAAACAGTTTTTCTTGACCTCACTTAAAATAAATAGTATTCATAAAAAATAAAACACACAGAGCCAGCACAGAGTGTACAACGAACCTTAATATTTTCTTCTTTAGCTGATACAAACTCAAAATAGTGACTATATTTCCAGCTAGAAAGCGTACCTCTCTCTCCTCCCACCATTGTTGATGACGCTGTAGTTCAGGGGTCGGCAACCTTTTCCCATCAAAGAGCCATTATTACTCATTTCCCACAGTAAAGAAAACACTGGGAGCCGCAGCAGCCGGGGCGTTGTGGGCGTGGCCTGCCCTCAGACAGCAGAGAGCTGCTTTAACCAATCACAACAGGTGACAGCAACCAATGCCAGTCGCTCATGTACCTTAAAGTTATCTTTCAACAGAAGATAATAAATAAAACAGTTTGTATAAAATTGACCCAGAACTTGTAGCCCGTCTGTGTCGACAGTACTTAGATATTTTTCACTCGGTTAGTGGTTTTAATGTCGAGCAGGTGACGCTTTTTGACGTGTCACACACGTCTCCTTTTAAAACAGGTTTAAAGTGTTCAGAATACAAATCCAGGCTCTGTCTCGTTGGATTGTTGTAATTAAACGTTGTGCTGAACTAAACTTTACATTAAACAATGTTGAAAGGGTAAGAAAAGGCTCAGATCAATTTGTTTTTGCGTCATTTACAGAGATGGAGATAATGGCGTAGTGCGCATGGCTCTGGTGTTAATCAAGTTTAATGTTCCTGTTTGCAACAATCTTCACAAGAAGGCAAAACAGTTAAATAACAGGGTTCACAATGACGGGACATTTCACGATTTTGATCATTTATTTTGATGGAGAAACCTCAAGGCTGCAGATGCGCTGATATTTTTATCGTTACGCACATCGCGGCGGTAGCTACATTAATCAGTTAATTAATGTTGAAGGTTACGTTGAAACCGAATTCCTTCCCAGTTGGCTCAGTTGTCAGTTTTTCTCCTTTAAAAAAAGTTTTGTTTACAATCTGTGAGCCCGCAGGGTTGCCAAGTCTGTGGCGGCAAACGCTGCTACACCAGCATGCTGGCCGGGAAAATGTTAACCAGCAAAAGGAGCGACCAAGAATTTATATCTTGCACTCCTAAGAAGACATGGCTTCCTTTATTATTTTTTTTACTCAAATATCAGGTAAAGATGGACAGAGGCTAACACTGAGCTAATGCTAATGGCGAATAAAAACAAAAACAGCTCAAACAATATCTTAAGCTACTTTTTCAAACACGCCAATATAAACAGTAAAATGTATTTATCTACTTATCAACTTACTGTAAATGTCTTGTCTTCACTCGTTATCTAGAATCTTCTGGTGCTGATCCGTAGCTGGCAACTGTTGCTGAATCAGGCTTGTTTGTTTTGATACGTGGACTGCAGTACCCACATTTGACCACAGGATGCCATTCTTATTTACGCATCTTAAAAAAATCTGTGCTTTCCAGGCATAGTCCAGTGATGGAAGTAATATTTGTGAAGATATTTCTTTCAAAATATAGTTTCATAATAATGGAAAAACTTTGGTAAAGCAAATAGATCATAAAGACCCTAATCCACAGCTACGGTGTAATTCTGCTGATCACAGTACACATTCTGATGTGGTTTTGGTTTGTGTTTGTGGAACAGAATGTCTGGCTAAGCTGTTCAGTCTGATGGATCCGAACTCTCCAGAGAGAGTAGCCTTTGTATCCAGAGCTCTGAAATGGTCCACTGGAGGATCCAGCAAGTTGGGTCACCCCAAGTTCCACCAGCTGCTGGCTGTCATCCTGTGGAAAGGTAATTGGCTCATCTTTTACTTCATTTATTTACATAACCTCTCCTTCCCAAGGTAATTAGTATAGAGTCGCTAACGTAACTTGACAAAGCAGACCCCTGAACTAAACGCATCATCCTTCCAGGGCGGTTAGATCGATGGTGGAGACTGAGAGGCTTGGAGTATTTTATGACAGATGAAAAGAAAACGGTCAAATCTTCAACCCTAGCTAAGCTAACTGATCAACAACAACAGTCCAGGACTAGTGAATACTAGAGTCACCACTCAGGGCTGTACAATAACATTTTTAGCTTGTAGCACTGGTGCTACCAAGACTGTAGGTTTTGTAGCACAGAACAAAAACGTGTAGAACAGCATAAAAAATCAGTAACACTTAACAATAAGGGTCCCTTTATCAACGTTACTTGGTTACATTATTGGGATTAATAAACTATTATATAAGTAGCTATTATTAATAAGTACAACTGCATAATATTAATGTCAATATTAAGTAATGCATACTAAGCAGGGAAACCACTCCCTTTCTCTTTCACCTCTGTCTCCGTGTCTGGTCGGAATTAAAAAGCATCCAAAAACAATAACAATAAAGTTTTAAGTATCAGGCGTGACATTAAAAGCAGACGCTTTGATGCTCCACCTGAGAGTAAATCTGTAAGGCTTGTCACCAGCATTCAGACATTAATTCTGCTTGCTTCACAGCCAGACAGGACACGGGAGAAAAAAAAAGAGAAATAACGATATAATCGATGTCTCCGTTACTAGTTCATCGCTGCTGTATCATCAGAAGCCTGCCGTGTTTAACAAGATCTCCAGAACATGCTTACACCACGGTCAGATTGTGCTGAAAGATGCGCACGTTTTCCTGTGAAGTATTTTCTTTATTAATCACAAAGTTTACATGGAAAATGAGTTGTTTACTTTTCTGGCCTTGTGTGTGTAAGCAAGCTTTATAAATGAGGCCCCAGGTAATTTCCTGCCAAGGTCTTTTATTTATTTATTTTATTATTTATTAATTTTTTATATTTGATTTTACAGACATTTCTTGTACTCTGAATGTGAGGATAAACACCTGTGAAAACCCCTCATTTCCTCAGATGTTTATTGGTTCCTTTGGCTTTTTGATGTGCATTGTTCATGTGTGGAAATCATCACCAGCGTACAAAGCAAGAAAATCCCCTAAACTCACCTTGAAAATGACTGAATAAAATGTTGGCTGATCCATAAGGAGCAAGGCATTCTTTTTACTTGCCAAACATCACTAAATGTTATCTGTGGAACGTCTTCAGAAGAGTCCTGAAGCAAAATATTTTACAATTGTCAACAAATTGTGTTGACGTGGAGTGTTGTCCTGTTTTTCTGTTTCAGAACAAAACTACAGCGAGTCTCGTTATCATTTCCTACATTCGTCTGACGGGGAGGGCTGTGCTCAGATGCTGGTGGAGTATTCGTCGTCACGAGGCTACCGTACAGAAGTCGACATGTTTGTGGCGCAGGCCGTCCTGCAGTGAGTAAACCATCGACTCCAATAAACCATGTTATCCTGTTTACAGACTAGGGTTGTCACGGTGTGAAATTTAACCTCACGGTTATTGTGACCAAAATTGTCTCGGTTTTCGGTATTATCGCGGTATTTTTTAAAAATGTGTTAGATTTTCAGGTAACTAAATAAACCCTGTATATAAGGAAAATATTGTCCTCAGTTTGTGTCTAACTTCTGCCTAAAATGTGTTATTTTGTAATTATGTTGTTTATTTGTTTACATATTTCCCCTTTAGTCTTTAAAATACCAATATTTGCCCATAACTTCTTATTTTTTGTCTGTTTGATATCATCATTTTAAAAATATTAGATCAGATGATACTCAGTACTCAAGTAGCCTTCTAATCAGATACTTTTACCCTTACTTGAGTAATAAACCCTATATCAGGAAAATATTGTCCTCGGTTTGTGTCCTTCCAGTGAGCTTTGCAGATGTGGGAAAATGTCATCAGGCAGTAATCATTGCTAAATTCATAATTATTCTCGGAGAGAGACCAACTCTTATCTGCCCCTGGGAGCCCCGTAACGTATAGCGTCATTTCAACATGGCGGTGTCCGTGACACAGTTTATATGCAGGTAGCGGCGCTGCGGCTGCTTTATATAGCGACTCGTTGCATTCTCCCTCAACCCAAATCCTGGGATCACACATTTTAGCTAAAACGCTAACGTTAGCTTGCCTTGCGTTGACTGTAGAGTTGTGGGTGATGGTCATGCGGATGTGTCATGAGATTTGAAGCGTTGCTGCCTTTCACAGACACTTTTTCCTGAACGTGCTGCAAACAGGATAGCCGTCTTCTATCAACTGTCCCTCGGCATTCTTCAAATATCCAAAAGATGCCCGTACTTCCCACTTTGTCTTTTTTGAGGGATAACAAATGTCCTGAGCGCTGCCGTCTCCTCCTTTGGCCATTATTTCAGCTTTAGCTTCAAGAAAGTCTTGGTTGTAAACATCAAAGTGCGCATGTGCCGCCGGCAACTTCAGCAGATGATACGGTGGCTGGTAAGGGTCACCGCACCTACACCGCAGCCACAGTAATCCACCGAGATAATATAGTTATTAAAAAACTAGACTGTTATTATTATTGTCAACTTTTTTTTTTACCGGGGTTTATCGCTACACCGGTTACCGTGACAACCCTATTACAGACAATCCTATCTTGTATTCTTGGATCCAGAGGCTGTGTCCAAACTCAGGGGCTGAGGGAAATCAGGGGAACATCAGTGGATCCCATGAAAGTGGGAACAGGTAGAAAGAGCAAAATAAGGAGAGGGTGGTGATTAAGCTTGCACCAAAGCTGGAACAGGTGGGTTTTCAGCTGCTTTTGGAAGGAGACCACTGAGTCCACTGATCTCAGGCTCAGGGGGAGAGAGCTCCAGAGTCTGGGGGCCACAGCAGCAAATGATCTGTCACCTTTGGTCGTTAGCCTGGTGCGATTTGGTCAGAAGTCGAGCACAGGCATTCTGAACCACCTGCAGACGGTTCAGGGAGGTTTTGCTCAGACACGTGAGGAGGGAGTGGCAGTAGTCTAAGTGTGAGGAGATGAAGGGGTGAATAACAGCCTAGAGCTTATTTACAATGATTTTTGGCAAATTATTTAAAAATACAAATAGAAATATGCAAATGTTAAAAGTCTGACAACAAAAATGCTTTATGCGTTTAATTTCTGTACCACCAGATTTGATATACTTGCATTTAAATCTAAACCTCTTCTGCTTTGTGCACCACTAATACAAGACCTAAAGTCTTCCCTTTGGCACAGAGTTAATCCGGGGATAGTGTAGGCCTTGAAGGATGAAACAGAACCATCCTTCACACCCGGTGAAAATGACAAATTAGGAAAACCTTCATCTCTGTGCTGTGATGCAACCTCCAGCCTAGACATCTGGACAAGCTGTAGACAAAAGATCTTGCTCTGCAGGCCGGTCCGGCCACGTTCCATTGTAGCCTCAGCATGTCTACTATTGTCCTGAAATCTTTTTAGGCTGTGCCAATCACAGCTTTCATGTTAGTTGAGAGACGTTGGGCAGCCCTGGCACCAGAGTTGCGTTGTTCTGATTGGTCCTAGTGCTGTCCAAATGTGTGCAGACAAATTGAAAGACAATCGTAGATTCCACCCCATGACTGAGTTATGTCTATTTAGCATGGCCAGACTGTATAATTACATATATGGGATGGCTTGCCAGGCAATGCAACCTCTGAATTTGGACACAGCCGTAGTCTGAGCTGGTTGTGGGGCTGAAAATCCCACCTACCCCTCCGCACACGATTCTGTTTCCAAGTATCAAATAACTAATTACAGTTAAATATATTAGAAATGCACGATTTAAATGTTTTCAGAAACCTCTCATTCATGTACAGGAAGGGGGCAGGGCATGAAATTTGTACTGCAGCCGGCCACTAGGTGGTGCTTTTGCCCCCTTTGACTCTTATTCTGTTCATGGGTCTAGTTTTTATGAGATACAAATGTGAGCCACGAATGTTCACCTGATTGCAACCGTCCTGTTTTAGGTTGAGGTTTTGTATCTCATCCCCGTGTCTTCATTTTCCTCCTCTGTTTCTCACCTCTCTACCCGTGCAGGTTCCTCTGCCTAAAGAACAAAAGCAGTGCTTCCGTGGTGTTCAGCACGTACACAGACAAACACCCGTCCATAGAGAAGGGCCCTCCCTTCGTCCAGCCTCTACTAAACTTTATCTGGTTTCTGCTGCTGGCAGTGGATGGGTGAGGACCTGACTTCTGCCTATTATAACTAATACTTAACTGTATTAGACAAGTAACTTGAAATGTTGTTTAAAATTGTTCCTTTTTTCTCTTTAGAGGTAAATTAACAGTTTTCACAGTGTTATGTGAACAATATCAGCCTTCCCTGAAGAGGGATCCCATGTATAATGAGGTGAGATCGTTTATCCATGTCTAAGTAGAGCTGGGTGATGGAACCATAATAACTTCTCCCAAATAGACATATGAGAAAATGTATTCCATATAGCTCTGTCTAGAGTCCTGGAACCCCCCAAGGCACATTACAACACAATTAGTCATTCACCCATTCACACGCTGGTGGGGATGAGCTACGATGTAGCTGCCCTGGGGCGGGCTGACAGAGGCTAGGCTGCCGAACGCTGGCGCCACCGCTCCCTCCGACCACCACCAACAGACAAGGTGGTTTAAGTGTCTTGCCCAAGGACACGACGACAAACTGAGCGGGGCTCGAACCGATGAAGTCTTCCGATTATGAAGCGAGCACATAACTCCTGTGCCACCGTCACCCCAAGTGGTGAACAGGTCGACGGAAACCTTCCATATAAAGGAGATGAGCAGCCACTCATAAGTCCAGTCGGCGCTGGCTGGAGTAGAGCTACACAGCGCAGTAGCAATTGGATACGCTAATTGCTAATGTTAGCACAGCTGTAGACTTATTGCAGCTCACAGGTAGGGCTCGGCCGGCTAGGCGACTGAACAGTCGTGCACGTAATTAACGTTGGACAAAAACGAAGGAGCTGTGGCGCCGATGATAAATGCAGGTTGTGACAAAGTCGGGGAAAACCCACCGATCCGTTCGAGCCCCTGAATCACCAGCTGGAGCTGGAGGACGTAGGACTTTATAATCCCAGAGACACTCCTACCATAGAGGTGGCTTTCTCCAGTGTCCTAAAGAATTAAAATGGCTCTTCTTTCTGAACTTAAATAATAGATCATTTGACTGTTTCTTCTTTAAAAGCTGCTAAAATTTCCACAGATTTTGAACATTTATATTTCAATCCCAGCTTCATTAATTTGATGTCAGAAGAATGTTTTCATCTTCCTTCTGTTCTGATGGAGAATGTAGTTTATTCTACACTTTTTTAACAACAATGTTTCATGCCATGTTCTGCTTTTGAAAACAAGTCTAAAAAAACATCATATCTTTAAATCTCACTTGAAAGTACCAGAGAACATTAAAGACAGACAAAAATGGTGATTTGTTTTACATCTTCAAATCGACTGATGAAAAGTAATATAGTGATAGGGTATTTATCCACATCGCCCAGCCCTACTGCTGGCTGAAATAAAAGTTGCATTCAGTAAGGTTGTGTTTTCACGGTTGTCTCTCCTTGTTTCTCTTCCGACGCCCGTGGCTGCTCAGTATCTGGACAGAATAGGGCAGCTTTTCTTTGGTGTTCCACCCAAACAGTCACCATCGTATGGAGGCCTGCTAGGTGAGTAAACTGTTTACTTGCTCCAGACTAGGGTCAAAACTGTTTTTATACATCTGCATTGGCTGATATTTGTCCTTAGTAAAGCTGATTTAAAGTCAGGCACATCCTTGGGCAGCTCAGCACTGCTGCAGAATTTAATTTGATATATTTTTTACGTTCACTAATAACATCTGCATGATAAATACTTATCAGGTAGTCTAAACAGTGACAGTCACATTGCAGCAGGACCTGTGATGCGACCGTCACTCACAGCTTCAAATACAAATCTGATATAATGTTACAGCCTCAATTTTGTGCAATGGCCTCCAGGATCACAGTGTAGGGAGACAGTTAATCTACACAGAAGTTGTGTAAAAAAACAACAAAAAAAACATCTTTTGTGTCTATTTGATAAATGCCATTTTAAAGACCAAGTTCACTTGTTTTTTCAATACATTTGCAATGATCTCTAGTATAAATAAATGCCTTGTGAGAAGATCTGAGGGGAATAAAGCGCTAGCGCTCCTGTTACAGGAAGCCCTTTTTTTAAGACACACCATGCACAACGGTGTGTCTTATAAACGCGCCATGCTGGCACGGTGTTGCGATAATTTAGCGGCATTGGTTCCGCCTCACTTGGTAGTAATATTGCGGTAATTGTTTTTCTTATAAACCGTGATTGCGCCTTGGCGCAACAGAGCGAGGTGTCATGATGACGTAGGGAGATAATGCCAAGCTCTGGCTGGCAAAAATATTGAAAATGAAAGTAAACACGGACCGTAAGTTTTGCTTTTTAAACAAATCAGCCCAGACGGCGAACTGGAGCGCTCCGGCACTGCAAGAGCGTCTCCGTTAGAGCTGGAGCTCAGATCATCAGAGACTGTGGAGGACAGACACCATTAGGAGCTTGTTTAAAAAAACTTAAGGAGCACAGCTTCGATCGCAATAAAACGCAAATTATGTCCAAGATAAACGGAAGTCCCCGGCGGTGCAGGGGCCGTCCCCATACCCCCTTTATGCCGCCATTGCATAATCTTTTATAAAAAAGGACACAGTTGCGCCACGGTCTGACCACTCATAAATGACTTATGCCGCCACAGCGTTGTTTTGTAAATACAAATTTATTCCCTGATATTTGAACATCTCGCCTCTCATTGGCTAACAGCAACGGGACTCCGCTTTGCGTTGATATTTTATCTCCACGAAGAACTTTTCACGTTCAGCCTGCGTGTGAAACTGAGTTTCGATCATGTTTCAAAGATAATAAGTAAAATGGTTTCTCAGTGAGCTAACCCTAACTAAACAACAGTCAGTTGTTGTAAGCATGCTTGGGGAAGCGAGCAATGAGCGCACGCGTTTTTGCTGCAGCTTGGGTGGTGCAGAACGGTGGAGAAACGCGTTTCAACAACACTGGTGCGCGTTTCAATTAGCAACGGGAGGGAGGGAGGGAGAGAGAGAGAGGGGGGGAGGAAGAGAGGGAGAGAGAGAGAGAGAGAGAGAGAGAGACTACTAAACCCAAGCAAGCGCGAGAAGAGATTTTGACTCGCTGATCTAAATGCAGCTGGAGGAAATGCCATGAGAGCACTTCCTGTAATACTGAACTAAAAACACTTCCTAAAAAGCTCAAGGTCACTGTGGTGATGTGAATGCATTAATGAAACGATGCTGATGGGTTCGCCACATCTCGGCAGGAAATTTGCTGAACAGCCTGATGGGTTCTGGTGAAGAGGAGGACGGTGCTGAAGAGGCCCATGAGGACAGCAGCCCCATAGAGCTAGACTGAGCCTGCCGACCACGACGGGAAGAGCAAACACAAGGGGGAGAATAAAAAATAAAGAGGAAGAGCACCCCACCTCCCCTCCTTCACCTCCACAGACGGGGGTGAGAGCGAGGCGCTGCTCTTGTGATTTCAGAGGTGTGCTGTTTGATTCAAGTCCAGTCATCCCAACTATTCAGTTCCAAACCAAAACAAGTGTCATTCCACCAAAAACACAGCTCTGCCTGGACTGAAGCACCAAACCCTCCGCCTGTTGAACTCTTGTAAGATTATTTTATTCTAACTATACTTTTGTTTTGGTAGTTTGGGACTTTTGCTTGCTGTTTAGGAGTGAACGATCAGCACATGAACTGTCTCCTGTGTGAAAACCTGCCTACAGGAGACGGGAGTAACCCAAGTGCGTCTGAGAGAACGGCACTACCACAAGCTCGACAAGCCTGGTTGACACTAAGGGTTTAGTCTGCTCACTACAGTTCTTACAGTGTTTTGTCTGTTTTGAGAGCTCGGCACAGCTCCTGATGGCATTCTTCAACATACTCCATTCTGTCTCTTCTGTCAGATGTAAATTAAAACATACTCCTTACCAAGGCCATGTGTCAGCGTTTCCTCTCTACTTACATTAAACATCACACTCATGTGGATTAGATGGTTTAATGTTTCTTTACAGCAGCGTCACTGAGATGTTAACGTGGTACACTGCTTCTGCTGAGCTGCTGTCGTCAAACGTTATCGGTGTGAATCGGAGTCTCAAAGGAGGATGTCAAAATCACCTGTTGGACTTAAACTTGCTGTATGTCTGAAGAGGATTTGAGAAAAAAATCATCTTTCACTTTAATTTGTGATCAAACAAGAAGAACCATCGGCTCTGAAAAAGCTGCAGATGAAGTTTTCTGTTTCGTAGGAAACGGCTTAGATTGTGAGCTGTGATCTTCATCTTTTGTCTTTAAAGGGACACGTAATCGGTCCAAGTTTCATTAGTCTGCGCCTGTCTGAAGGTAGTGCTGCATCGATATGAAGTTTTTGGGCTGATACAGATATTAATCCCACTGTTATGGCCGATACCGATATACTGACAATGCTTCTAAAATGAACAGATTTTGTATAGAATGAAAATGATTAAATCTGAATTTAAATTATGTACACACACCACTCAAGTTTACGGTTCTGGGATTATTACAATCACTGTCACATGACTAAACAAATACACACCACCCCCCTCACCCTCTGAAACGGATAAACAAATGGAGACGAGCTGGAAAAAATGTTGGTTAATGTCAGCCCGGTTTTATTTATCGGACCGATACCGATATGTTAACTCATTCACTGCCATTGACAAAGTCGTCATTTGCATGTTTTTACTGTGTGGGCGTCGGAATGAGCCCCCGCACCGTGAGAACAAACATCTCAGCTCTAAAGCCGATCTTCTTCCGCGTACGTCACACATCACATGATCAGGAAGCAGAACATCCATGTGATAGGAGATCATTTTGGGCCGCTGCTGTAAAAGTGAGGCGCTAACCGGAAAAGCTTCTGCCGATCACATTTCAACACCGGATTATGAAAGAATGGATAACGCTCGAAACGCGTGGATTCTTCCTGATGTAAGAGGTGATTCTCCGCTTTGTTTTAGTTGTTTTGGCGTCATCCTAGCGCGCAACGTTCTGTGACTCAAAACAGTAAAAAGGTGAAAACCGCTGGCAGCGAAGGGCTTTACCGATCAGGAAACGGCTGGCAGTGAATGAGTTAAAAAATGACTAACATTGGCCGATACCGATATTAATGCTGATTTATTGTCCACCTCAATCTGAAAATAATAATTATTCAGTCTTTGCCAAAACCCAAGAATGTCCAAATATGAAACAGGACAATACTTATGGTTATGAAATGTTTTAATTCGTTAAAGTTTCATTGAAAACATGTAAAGAAAAGCAGCCTAAAGTTTAAATGTTTTGCATAAAGAGATGGTTCAAATAAAGGAAAATAAATCTGAGAACATGAACATTTTGACCTGTCAGTTTGGAGTAACATACTAGGTCTGACTGGATTGATATGCTAATGGTTAGTGTGAATAAGGGCATGACAAAGTTGGTTTGTTACATTCAAACTGAAGGTGGCGTGAACATAACTTTAATATAGCTGAATAAGTCACATTACCTGGGTCACTATTTATGTAGCTCTGTGGTCCATTGTGAGCAAAGCTAGTATTAGCAACAGCTAGCTGTGCACTGCTCACAGGAATAATGGAATGTTTTAGCTGTCAGTAAAACCAGATTGACATTTGTGTAAAGACTGATTAAGCACATTACGACTAAACACATTTTTGTTTTGGTCTAGAACTAATCTCGTTTCTTTAAACTGAGGCTGTTCATAGACCACCCACAGCTGCTGAGATTTGAATTGTTCACATTTCCACAGAACTCCTCCTATAAAAAGTGTGAACTATCGCTTTTGTAAAAAGCTTTGATCTGGTCCCTTTTGGGTTTCCGTACAAGACGACGAGAACTACATGAAGTCAGAGGAGTGTTTACTTGTTAGGTCTCTGCTGTGTAGCACTAAACCCTCCCGCATTCCTAATGGGGTCAGATGGACCCCACAGTTTTTGTTTTTCCTTTTCAATTTTCATTACTTGTCCAGTTTCTCCACTAATCCAGATGTGATGAGTCCTGTGAGAGTATCCTGTGTCTTGGTCCAATGGACCCCAGGTGCTGTTTTCGAGTGAGGAATGAGCACTACCTCACCCCTGCTACGTTGTCCCCAAGGGATAGACCATCAACCCTGCTCAACCATCTCATCCTGGAGTGGTCACCCGCTAGGACAGTGGGAGGGTTGACATCACAAACTAGGAAACAAAATACTGAAGAAATTAAACAAGTAAAATGAAGTTGTGAGTCAAGATTCTAGAGCAGCTCATCCTGCACAAGGTTTTTCTTTCATTAGTGACTAATAAAAGGTCCGTTTGCGACCATTTTCCACAGAAATTGAGCAGGTTTTTATTTTATGTGATGCTGACACTTTATTAAATCGAATGTCATTTAATGAGAATTATCCAGCTAAGAGGGCCTAAAACCCAACTGACATATTTAAGAACTTAAAGAAACGTGTTTTGTCCTTTCAGCGGTTCATTTATTAATACGTGTGTGTGTGTGTGTGTGTGTGTGTGTGTGTGTGTGTGTGTGTGTGTGTGTGTGTGTGTGTGTGTGTGGAGAATCCATCTGTGAAACAAGTAGATATAAAAAAGGGCGAATGAAATGCCCACCCCATAACTGGAGGGTTGCAGGTTCGAGCCCCATCTGTTGCAGTCATCCTTGAGCAAGACACTTCACCCTCCTTGCCTGCTGGTGGTGGTGGTTGGATGGACCAGAGGTGTCAGTGAGCCCCAGTGCAGCTGTGGCTACATTGTAGCTCATCACCACAAGTGCGTGAATGATTGAATGGCTGGTTGTGTTATAATCATCGACATATAGTTCCTTACTGCTGTTTGTTGCCAGCAGAGGGCGCAAATTTCCCATTCTTTTAAGAAAACAAACGGTGTTTAGAAGAATTCAGATGTAGTGTCTCTTCCAAGAAAGTATTTGAACTTTATTAATCAAGATCCATCTTCTCCTTCAAATCCTCCACTTTTTCCTCCACAATATTAATGTTCCCAAAATGTTTAAAATAAAGATTGGGATTTTTTTAAAGCTTCATTAAAATAAGGAGGTTAAAACATTTTCTTCTAAATGGCAATAACGACCAAAGTGCTTTTTCAGGATACAGCCATTGAAGGACAGCAACTCCCCATCTTCCTTTTATTAACTGCTATTGGAAATATAATGCTGTTCTGTTTATTGCCAACATTGAGATGAAAATTTTAAAGGAAAAAAACAGTCTTTGGAAGAAATTAGATAGTCTTTCTACTAAGGAAGTCTTTTACCTTTACTAAAACAGGTTCATCTCCTTCAAATCCTCCTCCTTCGTAATATTATAATTCCCAAAATGTTTACTAAAAAGATTAAGAATTTTTAAGCTTCGTTAGGACAAGGAGGCTAAAATGTTCTATTCTAAATGGCTAAAATGAAAAAGGTACATTTACAGCAAATAGCCACCGGAGGGCAGCAATTTCCCATCTTCTCATTATTCCTTACTGCTGTTTGTTGCCAGCAGAGGGCGCAAATTTCCCATTCTTTTAAGAAAACAAACTGTTTAGAAGAATTTAGATGCAGTGTCTCTTCCAAGAAAGTATTTGAACTTTATTAATCAAGATCCATCTTCTCCTTCAAATCCTCCACTTTTTCCTCCACAATATTAATGTTCCCAAAATGTTTAAAATAAAGATTGGGATTTTTTTAACGCTTCATTAAAATAAGGAGGTTAAAATATTTTCTTCTAAATGGCAATAACGAACAAAGTGCTTTTTCAGGATACAGCCATTGAATGACAGCAACTCCCCATCTTCCTTTTATTAACTGCTGTTGGAAATATAGTGCTGTTTCCAGGAGAGACCGAGGCTCTACTGAGGCCTTTCCACGGACCACTCTATGGTCACGTGGGTCTGAGGCTGTGGTCACGTGGGTCTGATGCTCATTAATTATACAGAATTTTAGGCTTTCAATACACTTAAACAGAAGAGTGAGAAAAAAATTCACCCCCCCTCAGAGTTGTCATGAGTGTAAACTAGATAATTTAGACAAAAAACATGTTCTGGTACCAGGCTGTAAACATGTTTATTTCTGCTGTGAAATAGGTATTTTTAACATGGGAGTCAATGAGGATTTGCTCGCTTCTGACACCAGCCCCCAGCGGATGAGGGTGGAACTGCAATTTCTGGTACTTCCGGGTTGGGACCAATTTTAGAGCTGCATTGTTGGGGCTTGGTTGTAATGCACCTTGGAGGGTGGTGGTGCCATGTCAAACACAGGCCATTTACAAAAGCTGGAATGAATGGAATCACCTCCTAGAAGGTGAAGAACGTTCCGTTTAGAGACACATTTAATCTTGTATGTTTTTATTTACATCAGTCTGACTGCTGGAAGTATTTTTGAACATTTAGCTGAAGTTCAGGTGCGGGACTGCAGCGTGAGCCGTTGGACCGTGTCTGAGAGGTGAGCCAAGTCGGGCTGCCGAGCCTGAAGTTTCATGCTCTCCAGAGTCCGAACCTGGTAAAGACGACACAAGTCGGGGTGAATTTACAGCGCTGTGGAAGAGGATTTGCCCCCTCACACATTTTTGTTTGGAATCACAAATATTTCAGATCAGCAAACACATTTAATATCAGCCAAAGGGAACCTGAGTAAATACAACATGTGTTTTTCAAATGATTTTCTTTATTATTAAGTGATAAAAGCTACATAACCAACCAGGTACCATGTGAGAAACTAATTACCCCTCTCTCTATAAAATCCCACGTTTTAACCAGATTACCAGTCAGGTTTATTTAAAGAGCACTTTCCACACACATGATGCATTTTGTGGTATTTACAATTTTGTACTTGTGTGTGGAAATGTTCCTAAATATAAGAACAGTTGGTGCAAAAGACAAGATACCAGCTGGACTTAAATGTGGAGTCGTTTACAAAATACCAAACTCTGCAATAAAACATACATAGGAGGCACCGGACGCCAACTCAACACACGAACAATAGAACACAGAAAGGAGTGCGAGAAAGAGGCAAGTCAAAAACACACAAGAGCAGCAAAAGAAGAAGCAGAAAGCACAATAAAGAGGTCAGCCGTAACAGATCACTGCACAAGAGAAAACCATATAATGGACTGGGACAACACAAGGATCATAAACACCGAACAACAGAAATACAAAAGATGGATAAAAGAAGCTATCGAGATAAGGAGACGTGGATGTGGGACCATGAACAGAGACGATGGAGTTTACACGCTGGACCACGCATGGGACTGCATCGTCGGAGAGGGGAGAGCGGGCAGCAGAGGGCGACAACGTCCTCTGCTGCCCGCGGATAAACGGAGTAGGAAGTGACGCCACCATCAGCGTCAGCTCTGAGGATGTTTAGCAGTCGGCAAACGAAACGTTAGCAAGGTAAAGAGAAACCTTTCCTGTGTTTAAAAAAGAACAGAAATGGAATTTGACAGAACAGACACGAGCACCTGGGTACGCACAGGTGGGATTTATCATCACTCGATTGCACAGGAACATGCGTAAGTGTGTCCAACCATGTTTCATACATCAGGATTTTGATGGTTCGTGCACTTTTGCTTTTCCTAAGCAGGGATTAGTTAAGGATTTTACATTTTATAAATGAAGCTCCAGGACAACTTGCTGTAATTCTGCACTCTAGCAGAACATCCTGAAGGAGAATGTCTGACCTTTGACCTTACACAGGTCGTTCATGCTAGAAAACCCTCCGATGTGGCTGAATTAGGACTGAAAACTGAATGTTATGCATATTAAACTGTGTTTGTTGATCTGAAACATTTGAACTGGGAGGCGTAAAACACCAACGATGACCTGATCCTGTCAATCTGAACTCACAGAGACTCTGGTCTCACAGTGTCCATGTTTGTGGCTGAGGTTCCACAGGTTGATGGCCAGCTGGTTCAGCTTGATGTTCCTCAGATCTCCGTGAGCCAACAGGACTCCGAACAAGGAGAAGGCCAGGGTGCTCTGACGGCGAGCGTTCTGCTGCAAGAGAACAGATGAGTGAAACTGCAGATCCGAGCAGCACAAACACCAAAACAGAACCGTTCTGGTCTCGGGAAGTGGTCTGACCTCATCCCGAGCGAGGGCCTTCAGATGGTCCAAGATCTGTCCGATCAGAGTCTCACACAGCTTGTTGATCTCTGACAGAAACTTCGGGTCGCCTCCGTACAGAGTCTCATTGGAGTCCACTACAGGAACAAGTTACATCCTGATTACTAAATTCTTTGGGCTGCAGTTGGTTAGACTGTGGTTACATGAATAAGAAGTGTGTGTGTGTGTGTGTGTGTGTGTGTGTGTGTGTGTGTGGTTACTTTTGGGGATGGAATAGAGATAAGTCTCCTGGCTCATGGCAGCCAGCAGTGGCAGAGCGCTGACATAAACCCGCACTTTCCCGTCGCTGTTGTCTTCCCAGGTGTAATCCTGGACCATGTTGAGCAGTCCGCGGACCAAGTAGAGCACCCCGTGCTCTGGATGGTCCTGGAAACGTGACAAAGGACTCATCAGACAAGACAGGACCCATTGCGTCTCTCATAATCCCAACTGGGTCAGAAATAACTAGAAACAGAGGTTTCCTTCTGAGGATGATGAGTGTTACCGGCACAACTAGCAGCGTGGCCAAGAAGTTGTTGATGAAATCTAGCAGGAAGCTCTCAGAAGAGCGAAACTTCCCTTCAACGCTGATGGAACGAGGAACCTCTGGGAGAACACCAACTGCTGTCTTCAGGAAAGCATCAGCTGGAGATAAGAGGTTTTTAGAGGAAGCAGTGCACAGATGTGGGAGTGCGTGGAGATGGAAGGTAGAAATCAGGTGCTTACCCTGAGAGAGACACTGATTGGCCAACGCAACCTGACCCGACAGCAGATAGAGGTTAAGACGACTGAAGATGCTGCTGAGAGACGGGATGGTGATGAAGCTATAGGCAGCACACGCCTGGCAGACGAGACAGACACAAACCCATTACATAACGGACGTCCTGGTGTGACCAGAGGACGTGTGTCGAACTCACTCTGACAAAGGCAGCGGTCTTACGAGAGTGATTCCCTCTCATCACTCTCCTGGTCTCCATGGCCAGCTGGTTCACCGTCTGGACAACAAGGTTACAGTAAACATGGAGCTTCTGGAGAAACAACCTTCCAGACTTGCACTGACATGGATGAGCTGCACCAGAACAGGTTCCAGGTTACAGAACGTGGCTCTGGCCTCCACACAGAAGCTCAGCTGCTGCTCAAAGTCCCGACCGAAGGAAACCTGAGAGGAAACAAAGCTCAGGAGTTTATCCCGACGTTCATGAACTAAGTTTCTTCCATTCATTTACTTTCTGCCTTTGATCCTCCCCTCGTGTTGCAAAGGTAACCTCCAGACCAGATCCCATGGAGTCCCCAGGACATAGGGGACATTTAACCTCAGCAAGTTCTAGGTCTAGCTTCGGCTCTTCCAAGCAACCAGAAGGAGGCATCCTAATCAGAAGCCTGAACCTCCTCAGCTGACTGCTGTCATCAAGAAGGAGCCGCGGCTCTACTTATAGCTCTAACCAAGCTCAGCCCCGTACGGAGGAAACTCGCTTTAGCTGCTCGTTTCTAGGAAGTTCTTCACCTCTGGGAACCAAAACAAACCCCACATCTGGTCCATCACTCATGAACAACAGCACAAGATAGTTCTAACAAACATTTAATTACACTCAACCAATTTAGTGGTTAAATCAAACAAAAAGATAATGCTTCTATTCAAATCGACCAGGTAGCTGGACAGGTAATGGAGAAAAAGGCTGTGTGTGGAAACAAAACACGAGCTTTAAAGGTGTGGGACACTCATTTAATCAGTGGTCTCTAGTAGAAATTAATTCCTTATTCCTTGTGAGTTGGGGGGGGGGGGGATGCGCCCATTTCAGGAAACATCAGAGGAGAGCTTAACATGGGAGGATTTGGAGTCTTATTTCCTGATATTTGGACATCTCTCTTCTGATTGGCTAACAGCAACATGACTCAAGCACTGACTCTGTTTGCTCTGCATCATTGATGTTTTATCTCCACAAATACCACAGGCCGGGAGGAGTTCTGCTGTGTGGTGGAGTTGCTAATGCGAATGGTTAGCTTCTGCTAATCGAGACATTCTCTGCTGTTTCCAACAACAGCCTTTCCCGTCGTGAGTCAAGATGCGTTAGTCCATGAATGTTAGGTGAAAGTGTGACGTAGATCCGTCAGGATTTTCTAATCCTAGAGTTTCACCGGCTATTTTCTATCAGAAGCTAATGCAGGAGATAGGTGTAGGAGACTATTTTCATGTTCAGCCTGTTGGAAAAACTCAAGAGAAATCAGAAACAAGAAATGAAAAATGACCAAGAGGGCAGAGGCACTAACACACACACACACACACACACACACACACACACACACACACACAAGGACATAGTGACATCATAATGTACCAGCTAACTCTTAGCCAATAGCGATGGCAGATTTGAATTAAAATGCAGTGCAGTCACAACACTGACAGTTTTAGGCAGAATATTACATTTTTAACTAAGATGCACTAAAGTGCCACATTATTGACTCAACGTGTCTGCAGCACGATTACACACTCATTTATATGGTTTATCAGCAAAAAAAAACAAGTTGATTCGGGGGTGACTTGCTCTTGAAGCTTATTACATATTACTGCAGGAAGCAGCAACTTAACGTGGACGTTGTATGGACTTCAGTAGATTGAGTACGTGCTGATTTTTACTTGCTCAGTTCAAGGAAAGTAATAAAATTATGAGGTCTCACCATGCGGATGAAGCCGATGATCAGCAGGGACAAAGATCGCTTCTCATCCTCAAGAGTCAGAGCGCTGCAGTACAGAAAAACCCAAATCTGACCAAAAGTGGATTTTTAAAGACCAGCTACAAGGTGCCATTAACAGTTCAAGTAACAAAAATTCAACAATGAAAAGCAAAGAGGACATTTGCAACTCCAAGTGTACTTGACAGAGTCGTGCATGGTTTTGCAGATGTGCAGCATGGCGTTGAGGATGACAGGATCTCTGGTGACCTCCACCTGATGTCTGCAGGGAACAAAACAAGCCAGTTGAGAAGGAGAAACTTAGCAAATCAAACTAAAAACTCTTTCAGCAAGCGTGTCGTACTTGATGAAGACCTCCATGATGGATTTGCAGACCTCCACTCTGACGCTGTCCTTCTGGAACATGTCCAGGAAAGGCAGGAAGCGCTCCTGAGGAACAGGGAAGTGAAAACTTTGTTACAGAAGCACAATAAAGGGAAAGGCTCTGTTTTTTGTGTTTTCTCAGCTGCTCACCATAGAGAAGAGGACTGAGAAGTCATGGAAGTAGGTGAGGATCTTCCTGATGACTAGCAGCAGCTGAAGACAGATAAACAACACGGTCGATGCAGAGAAGAGACAAAGGGGAGGAGCGAGAGCCAGAGATTCATCCTGCCAACCTGGGGGTAGGCGTCCTCGAACGCCCGGTCTGGAGTCAAGTGTTTGATGATGTCAGCCAGAACAGTGTTCACCTCACGTTTCTGCATGAGAGACACAATAGTTTAAAAGTTGGGCATTTTTAAATCCATTTGATTCCAATAAAAAGTGTGTTTAACTCACAGAAAAGTGTCGGCAGGTGAACTCCACCCAGATCTCTGCACAGCTGATGTAATCCTACCAACAGCCACAGAAATGCATGAGTAAAATCCTGAAACACCCGACTGGAAACTCAGTTTAACAAACCTGAGGGCTGCGGACTTTAGTGATGACCTTCCATGCTTCGTTCAGGATGGTCAGCCTCTCGGACTCGGGAGGGTCTGCACAGGCCAGACTGCGACCCAGAGATCCAAACAGAAGGTGCTGCAGGGAAAAACAACTCAAATAAATAAGAAATTATAAATGAAAACATCATTTTTCCGACCTCCATACAGTTTGCAACACCTCTAGGGGCAGAAGTAATAAAATGCACGTTCACTCGTGCCCTCTGACCTTTGGGAATCCGGACTCATCACAGTCTTTGATCATGCCGATGAAGTCGGTTGCTCTGGCTGCAACAAACTCTGGCCTGAACGCCCTCATGACTGAGTTCAGGAGCAAAGCGCTGGAAAGGATGCATTCAAGGACAACATACTGATGTGAGAATTTCACATACAGCTTAGATTAAAATGCAAACTGTAAATCTAACACGTCCGTAAATCACCAGAATATTTTACATTTTTGTCATTTGCTTATTGTTTTAAGGCTGGAAAAATAAAATAAAATAAAATAAATAAATAAATAAAAAAACACCTAATGCACCTAATCCTAAACATGGATTCTGCCCTCTGGTGGAAGATTTAAATATTTCACGTGGCAAGTGTACATTTTTGTTATTTAAAAATATTATTACACACACACACACACACACACACACACACACACACACACACACACACACACACACACACACACACACGTATGTTGTTTTAAATGAAACACTCACTTATTAGCCAGCGTTTTGCACCTCTCCATCATCTCTGTGAGAAGTGACTGAGGTGGAAACACAGGAATAGGGTCAGATTACCATTACAGTGTTATTAGAGCTGATATTTGCTGTAACAGCTGTCTCAGACTGAGGGCGGACCTCTGGAGCTCTGTAGGCGATGCACTGCAGGATCCAGTTGATGGCGGGCGAGTAGAGAGTCAGGTACTCTGGCGCCTCCACCCTCTGCACCACCAGCTGCTTCTGGATACTTTCTCCACTGATCTGTCGGAAGGTGGCGAGCAGGTCGAATATGTTTTGGTTCAAGCACTCTTTCAGATGGGGGGCCACCTCCATGCCCACCTAGATTTCAAAATAAGAGTCAGCTATAGCCTGAAGACGGGAGAAAAGTCCGAAGGGAAGAACAAAAAGAAAACTAACCCTACAGAGATACGCTCTGGCATAAGCAGCTACGAGTGGATCTCCTATCCCTCTGATCGTAGATGTCAGCCGAGGGAGTGTCTCCTGAATGCCTCTGAGAGGAAAACAATAATCATCTTGTGTTCTCAAATGCAGTCAAAGCAAAGCTGAGTGAATAACTTACAGTTTGTTGAGGAAACGGTTGCACTTAAGGATAGCAGTTTCAACATATCTGAGTCCAGATGTTAAAGAAACTCTTTTAGATTCATAACAAAACATCGGTACAGCTGATCAAGTGGTTGTTGTTTTTTAAATAAGAGATTGGTGAAAAAAATCATCAGTTTACTGATAGAAAACTTCATTTATGAACACAAATGAATTACATATAACAATGTAAAACATTTCTATTCGACATTTTTAACTCCTCGAGTCCCCAGGACACGCTGAAGGGACTACGTTTCTAGGCTGACCTGGGTAGCGATTCATCACTAGGAAACATGCTGGAAGCAGACTGCAGCGCCAGGTATGTCAGCTCCATTTTTTTCTAAGTCGTCCCGCCATTCTGAAGTTGCAAGTGGAATATTCTGACCACACGGGACGATAGGAGTTGGGTGGCCTTTCATTAACCTTGTAAATGGTCATTTTAGCACATACAGGCTCAAGAAAATGATTCAAAAATATGTAAAAGTTGCATGTTACAGCTTTAAACGGATGTCCCCGCGACCCAACCGTGGGTAAGCGGATGGATGGATGAAGCAACACTCAAAAGTGTAAATTCAGTTTTACCTTTGCTGGTTTATGTTTGTAATAGTCTGTGTTATAGTTAAAAATCCACTTTTTGACCTGCTGGAGAGTGTTTACAAGTCTCTGATGCTACATTACATCATTTTTCAGTTCTTCATAATAAAAAAAAACTCCAGAGATGTACTCAGCCGCTCGAAAACGAACAAAAAAGGTGAGCTAAAAAAAAATAAAAAAGAACGGTGAACTGTGCTCTGGGTGAACATCCTGAGCTGAGCTGAGCTTCTACCCAGTTTCTGTCGCAAACCTCTGACATCCATGGCTCTCCTATTTTTGGTGTTGGAGGCGGATCCAGCGTGCATGCACCCGTTATGATGTAGTTCTATGGCCCAGTCCCAATACTCATCTCAAAACACTTCCACACACACGGCCTTCAATTACGCAATCCCGGCCAGGGCTGCGAGTGCGTAGGGTGTCCAGATTCTCAAGGGTATAATTATCCACAATCCATTGCTGCGGGAGAAAGGGCTCAAGTACCATTTCTGAAAATATGTATTTTCAAATGAAAGTAGTTCATTTTAGGACCATCTGAATGTTTTAGACCAAGCAGCAATTCATGTAAATTTATTTCAAACAATTGTTTGGTTGTTTGTTTGAAAGTGAAAGTGACAATGTGTAGTTTTTACCATTAATCTCTGGAAATATCCATTGAAATGTAAATGAATTAAAAGATGCCCAGTTGTTGAAAAATATTGGTGGTTTCATAACATACAACTATAATAATCAGGTCTAAAATACACGGGAGAGGGTCAAAGTCTCTGGGCGACGCCATATTGGATGCCATGTTTCCTTCTACGGAAGCCCGTGAGGACATAATGCATGTACTGATTTGTAACAAATGGTTACACAACTTTCAGCATTAATAAACGTTCTTTTACACATTTACCTCTTCACTCGTTGTAAGTGATGAAAGAGATCTGATGTTCTTGTTATTTGCTGGAGATTGCGCTCCCAGGGTTTTTTGACCCTAATGGCCATCCGTTGGTAAGGTCTTACTCGAACACAAAAATAATGCTTGCTTGCAATGATTGAGGTATCTACTGCCCCCTATCACCAGGGAAACTACACACCGTCACATGGTTGGCTTTTAAAAAAGTAGCACAACGATCAGCATCCCGGCATGCGTTGTGATCGATAACGCAATGCTCCCTGTCTTGATTGGGCAATTATTTGCACACTCAAAGCCTTCCTTTGCACTTCCTCACTCCTGACAAGTACACTTCACAGAAGACCGTAGGACGCAGTTCGAGTATTGGAATTGTTAAAAATTGCTGCGCCCAAAAGAAACAGGAAATAGGTCATATGACTATTCGGTCGTGGTAAAAGTGTGAGAGAACATTTTAAACTACACTTAAATGCTGATGATATAAATTTTCGTGTTTTTTTTATTTATTTATATTTTGTGATTACTATCTTCCTGCCGTCAGGCTGCAGATTTGGCTTAAATACCTCTGATCCTCTCTAGAGGGCATCTTCTCTTGTCTGATGGACAATCAAAAGCTCACTGGATGGTTTTAACAGTGAAATCATTTTAAAATGGGTCATTTTCCTCCAGCAACCATTAAAACCAGTAAATGAGAGCAGCAGGTGCTGACGGATACAGTCTGGGCAGCAGCTCTCTGATGGAGGCGATCTTGAAGAACCAGTTGAGGCATGTCTCCTTGGCCGTGTCGTTCACGTCTTCCACCGTAAAGGAGTCTGAGACGAGACAACCACGGTCAAACTGGAGACTGGCTCAACCCAGAAGCTGCTGAGAAACTAAAGACCTACAGATACTGATGAGCTAGGCATCCTCACCTGGAAGAGGTCTTGGATCTGAGCACATGGTCCAGATTCTGTCAAACACAAGGCGACCTACAAATGAGAAAGAACGCCATCAGAACTTTTCCTCTTACAGCGAACGAAACAAGGGAGAAAAAACACACACCAAAGGTGTCGAGGATGTCAGTGATGAGGACGAACTTGCTGGGGTAGAACTGGATCACGGCGGTGTCTGACAGAAGCTTGGAGCACTGGAACACAGAACCCAAATCACTCACTAAAGAAAGAACCAGGATGAGCGTTTTTAGAGCGTACCTGGATAACGATCTTCAGGGCTTTGACTTTCTGATCAGAGGCCCAGGCCTCCTTCAGGGACTGGTTCAGCTCCTCGATCCGGTTGGCGTAGTCCTGCTGGGAGAGGTTCAGCAGCTCTCTCTGGGAGCCCTGAACACACAAACAACCAGGTCTCCTACTTTAGAGAAGTTTCTTTCTATTCTTCAAATGAGAAAACCTCCCATGGAAACCAACGGACCTCCTCCAGGTCATCCAGCTCCTCCAGCCGATTGCGCACTTTCTCAGAAACAGCTGATGATCCTGGATTTGGAGCTTTTCCTGCAAATGATAAACAGCCTTCAGACAAAATATGAAATTAATTGTGGCAAAAACTTTAAAAGCTAATCAACAAACAGACAAAAGCCTGTTAAGATCTAGGATGGGTTTAAACAGAAAACAGACCTTACCTTTATCAGAACCCATGAAAAGATTCTGGAAGGAAAAACACATTGTTGGTATTTATTTTCCAAACCACAGCAGCATGTAGGGTAAAATCTACTTTTTGGAGCTTTTTTAACATAATATTGTTGTTTCCTCATGAGAAATACCCCAAACCCATTTTTGGCTGCATTTCTCATTTATTTCTCATAAACAACAAAGATGGTGTCTGAAGCGGAGTTCGCTGCAGCTCTTTTCTTTGTTCTAAATGACTTGAACACCATCCATCCATTTTCATCCACTTATCCGGAGTCGTGTCGCGGGGGCAGTAGCCTAAGTCGAGAGGCCCAGACTTCCCTCTCCCCAGCCACTTGGGCCAGCTCCTCCGGGGGAATCCCAAGGCGTTCCCTGGCCAGGTGAGAGACATAGTCCCTCCACCGTGTCCTGGGTCTACCTTTAGGTCTCCTCCCGGTTGGACGTGCCCAGAAAACCTCACCAGGGAGGCGTCCAGGAGGCATCCTGACCAGATGCCTGAGTCATCTCAACTGGCTCCTCTCAATGTGGAGGAGCAGCGGGTCTACTCCGAGTCCCTCCCGAATGACCGAGCTTCTCACCCTGTCTCTAAGGGAGAGCTCAGCCACTCTGCGGAGTAGGGATGGGTACCTTTGACATTTGAATCGATTCGGTACCAATTCCCGGTACCTAGGAATCGATACCGGTACTTAACGGTACCAATTTTCGATACTTTTGAGTGTTTATTATTTTAATTCTCTTTTATAATTAAATATATATTTTTCTCAATATATAACAATATTTGATAAATATCACGATAAATAACATTCAACTGTTTTTATTTTAACATCGTCCTTGTAGTTTTATAAGCTGATAATTAAACTGAAGCAAACATCTTTACTGTGAACTAAATTTACTGTGCATCTTCATTCCTTTTGCAGTCTTTTTTCATTTGATTTTTCCTACTGGGAAGTTAGAATTTCCGAGGAGAAAGCGAAGGCATAATTAGCTGATAACAACGGTGGCAATGGAAGCTAAGATATCAAGCTAACGTTATCTTAAACAGTTTATTTAACTGTTGGAGCAGATTAAAATGATGGTGCCTCACACTTAGATCGTTGTCACTGGTTTCATCTTCACCCAATCACCCGTCGCTTTTAGTAAAGTGAAGCCAAACTTTAGAGCGCGTTCATGTTCCAGTCGGAAAATCGGAGTTCCGAGGAGAAAGCGAACGCACCATTAACGAAACGGAAGCTAACATATCAAGCTAACATTATCTTAAACATTTTATTTACCTACCGGAGCAGACGAGGATGTCTCACTTAGATCGTTGTCGCTGGTTTCATCATCACCCAGTTACTAGGGCTGTAGCGAAGCCTCGACGAAGTCGATGACTCGATTCTAAAAATTTGTCGACGTCAGATCCGGAAGTCGACGCACCGCGCCCACTTGTTGCATCCCCAGGAGTTTGTAAATAGAGGAAGAATCTGCCTGTTTTTCCTCTAGTTCGCCCTCTTCTCCGCCTTCACTAACATCTCCGCCAAATACCGAAGACCCGGAACAACGTCCGTCCACTACTAGATTATTTTCCTGTTTTGCCCCTTCGTCTCCCGGCAACGGGCAACAACTTCCGGGGTCAGATGCGCTGCTTCGTGTCTATCGCAGATGTAGAAAATCACCGGGAGCGCTTCTCTCTTCATTAAGGAGCTTCTTTCAGACATGAGGAGAGCTGTTTTGGTGGTAGCAGTCTCTCCTCCGTGCTGGTCTGTTTGCTGCTGGGTGTTTTTGGTTTATTTAAACTTGGTAACTTTAACTTAATGTTGGTAAAGCTACTGTTAGCATCTTCGCTAACAGCTTCTTGCGTTGGGATAAGCTGTTACGTTTTGGTTTAGAGTTCATCTTTTTTGTGGTGCAGATCTCCCTTTTATTACATTTAGAGTGTTGTGGGTTTTTGGTTTAGTGTAAAATATCACCCGAGTTTGGTTTAACCCGTAAGACCACTCGCCTCACGCACATAAGTGACCAAAACAAAGCAGCATGGAGACACTCCATCTTCTACCACCTCTCAGGCAGCAGCCTGCACTCCCAAGTTCTACACGTCACCAGAACATAATCAACCAACACAATAAAAGCAGTGTTATACAAAATGGAAGGCCTGTAGTGTTTATTCTCTTACAGTAAGAATTTATCCATTTTTTTGAGGAATTTATTTGAGATTTTCTGGTTTTTGTTAATTGTGCAATAGAAAAATAATCATTAGATTAATTTTCTAAATAGTCATTAGAATAGTCGACTATTCGATAAAATAATCGTCAGAATAATCATTTTAAAAATAATCGTTTACCCCCAGCCCTACCAGTTACCCATCACAATTAGTGAAGTGGACCCAAGCTTTAGCGTGCGTTCTTTCTACCATGCTGCTCTGTTTACAACTGGTTCGCAGCGAGCGATGACATAACACTCTTGCGCATGCGCAGCTGTCTTGGCAAGTTCTCGTTATGAAGGACGGGTACCGAAACGAGGCACCGTTTGAAATGACGTGAATCGGTGCTCGGTCGGTACTATGGAATTCGGTCGGTACCTTAAAAAGTACCGAATTCGGTACCCATCCCTACTGCGGAGAAAACTCATTTCGGCCGCTTGTATCCGCGATCTCGTTCTTTCGGTCACTACCCAAAGCTCATGACCATAGGTGAGGGTAGGAACGTAGATCGACAGGTAAATCGAGAGCTTTGCCTTCTGGCTCAGCTCTCTCTTCACCACGACAGACCGGTACAACGCCCGCTTCACTGCAGATGCAGCACCAATCCACCTATCGATCTCATGCTCCAGTTTTCCCTCACTCGTGAACAAGACCCCGAGATACATAAACTCCTCCACTTGGGGCAGGACCTCATCCCTGACCCGGAGACGGCATTCTACCCTTTTCTGATTTAATGCCATGGTCTCAGATTTAGAGGAGCTGATTCTCATCCCAGCTGCTTCACACTCGGCTGTGAACCGCTCCAGCGAAAGTTGAAGATCACGTTCTGATGACGCCAACAGGACCAAATCATCTACAAAAAGCAGAGACCTGATCCTCAGGCCACCAAAACGGATGCCCTCCACACCTTGGCTGCACCTAGAAATCCTGTCCATAAAGGTTATGAACAGAATCGGTGACAAAGAGCAGCCTTGGTGGAGTCCAACTCTCACTGGGAACGAACCCGACTTACTGCTGGCAATGCGGACCAAGCTCTGACACCGGTCAAACAGGGACCTAACAGCCCATATCAGAGGGCCTGGTACCCCATACTCCCAGAGTACCCCCCACAGGGCCCCCAGAGGGACGCGGTCAAACGCCTTCTCCCAATCCACAAAACACATGTAGAATGGCTGGGCAAATTCCCACGCACCCTCCAGGATCCCCCTAAGGGTATAGAGCTGGTCCAGTGTTCCACGGCCAGGACAATAACCACATTGCTCCTCCTGAATCTGAGGTTCAACAATCCGACAGACCCTCCTCTCCAGAACCCCTGAATAGACCTTACCAAGAAGGCTCAGGAGTGTGATACCCCTGTAGTTAGAACACACCCTGCGGTCCCCCTTTTTAAATAAGGGGACCACCACCCCGGTCTGCCAGTCCAACGGGACTGCCCCCGATGTCCACGAGATATTGCAGAGCCGCGTCAGCCAACTCAGCCCCACAACATCCAGAGCCTTAAGGAACTCCGGGCAGATCTCATCCGCCCCTGGAGCCTTGCCACAGAGGAGCTTTTTAACCACCTCAGTGACCTCAGCACCAGAGATTTGAGAGGCCAACCCAAAGTCCCCAGACTCTGCTTCCTAACTGGAAGACGTGTTGGTGGGATTGAGGAGGTCTTCGAAGTATTCTGCCCACCGATCCACAACGTCCTGAGTAGAGGTCAGCAGCACACGTCCCCACTATAGATAGTGTTGGTAGTGCACTGCTTTCCCCCCCTGAGGCGCCGGATGGTGGACCAGAATCTCCTCGAAGCTGTACAGAAGTCTTGCTCCATGGTCTCACTGAACTCCTCCCATGCCCGGGTTTTTGCCTTGGCGACCACCCAAGCCGCGTTCCGCTTGGACTGCCGGTACCCGTCAGCTGAGTCCCACAGGCCAAAAAGACCTGATAGGACTCTTTCTTCAGCTTGACAGCCTCCCTAACCGCCGGTGTCCACCAGCGGGTTCGGGGGTTGCCGCCACGACAGGCACCGACGATCCTGCGACCACAGCTCCGGTCGGCCGCCTCAACAATGGAGGCACGGAACAGGGTCCATTCAGACTCAGTGTCCCCCGCCTCCCTTGGAACATTTTGGAAGTTCTGTCGGAGGTGGGAATTGAAGCTACTTCTGACAGGAGACTGTGCCAGATGTTCCCAGCAGACCCTCGTGATACATTTGGGCCTGCCTGGTCTGACCGGCATCCTCCCCCACCATCTGAGCCAACTCACCACCAGGTAGTGGTCAGTTGACAGCTCCGCCCCTCTCGTCACCCGAGTGTCCAAGACATGCGGCCGCAGGTCAGATGAAACAACAACAAAGTCGATAATCAAGCTGCGGCCTAAGGTTTTTGCCCCCTTCCTGATTTCTTATTCTTTTGCATGTTTGTCACACAAAATGTTTCTGATCATCAAACACATTTAACCAATAGCCAAAGATAACACAAGTAAACACAAAATACAGTTTTGAAATGATGGTTTTTATTATTTAGGGAGAGAACAAAATCCAAACCTACATTGCCCTGTGTGAAAAAGTAATTGCCCCCTTGTTAAAAAATAACCCAACTGAGTTCAATTTCTGTAGCCACCCCCAAGCCTGATTACTGCCGCACCCGTGTCAATCAAGAAATCACTTAAATATGAGCTGCCTGACACAGAGAAGTAGACCAAAAGCACCTCAAAAGCTAGACATCATGCCAAGATCCAAAGAAATTCAAGAACAAATGAGAACAAAAGTAATTGAGATCCATCAGTCTGGTTATAAAACCATTTCTAAAGCTTTGAGACTCCAGCGAACCACAGTGAGAGCCATTATCCACAAATGGCAACAACATGGAACAATGGTGAACCTTCCCAGGAGTGGGCGGCTGACCAAAATTACCCCAAGAGCGCAGAGACAACTCATCCTAGAAGTCACAAAAGACCCCAGGACAACTTCTAAAGAACTGCAGGCCTCACTTGCCTCAATTAAGGTCAGTGTTCACGACTCCACCATAAGAAAGAGATTGGGCAAAAATAGCCTGCATGGCAGATTTCCTACACGCAAACCACTGAACATTAGGGCTCGTCTCAGTTTTGCTAAGAAACATCTCAATGATTGCCGAGACTTTTGGGAAAATACCTTGTGAACTGAGACAAAAGTTGAACTTTTTGGAAGGCAAATGTCCCGTTACATCTGGCGTAGAAGTAACTCAGCATTTCAGACAAAGATCATCATACCAACAGTAAAATATGGTGGTGGTAGTGTGATGGTCTGGGGTCGTTTTGCTGCTTCAGGAACTGGAAGGCTTGCTGTGATAGATGGAACCATAAATTCTACTGTCTACCAAAACATCCTGAAGGAGAATATCCGGCCATCTGTTGGTCAACTAAAGCTGAAGCCATCTTGGGTGCTGCAGCAGGACAATGACCCAAAACACACCAGCAAATCCAACTCTGAATGGCTGAAGAACAACAAAATGAAGACTTTGGAGTGGCCTAGTCAAAGTCCTGACCTGAATCCTATTAAGATGCTATGGCATGACCTTAAAAAGGCGGTTCATGCTAGAAAACCCTCAAATAAAGCTGAATTACAACAATTCTGCAAAGATGAGTGGGCCAAAATTCCTCCAGAGCGCTGTAAAAGACTCGTAGCAAGTTATCACCAACGCTTGATTGCAGTTGTTGCTGCTAAGGGAGGCCCAACCAGTTATTAGGTTCAGGGGACAATTACTTTTTCACACAGGGCAATGTAGGTTTGGATTTTGTTCTCTCCCTAAATAATAAAAACCATCATTTCAAAACTGCATTTTGTGTTTACTTGTGTTATCTTTGACTAACGGTTAAATGTGTTTGATGATCAGAAACATTTTGTGTGACAAACATGCAAAAGAATAAGAAATCAGGAAGGGGGCAAATAGCTTTTCACACCACTGTATCTTGATTATCTTAATTTACATTTATACTCTCGTGTGATAGTTTTCATGCAACTGCTGCTACCCTCTGTCCTTGAGCTGTTGCAAAAACGCAGTTTCCTCACTGAGGGATAAATAAAGGTATTCCTATTCTTATACTGTGCCTACCTTTGTTCTCAAAGGTTTAAAATAGAATAATCTGGTTCCTTTAAAACCAGTTAGATTTGTCTTTTGTTTTTTTTCTTACACGTTTGCATCAAAAATCTGGGAGAAAGTCATTTTAAGTGTCTGAATGTCAGGACACATTTTACTGTTATGGATCAGTTTAGGTATTCTCAACTGGGTTGATATGAAATAAAAGTCAAACTGCTTTGGGTGTGACGCTAAAAGCACTCAAATAAGAAGTGATCTTACTATGGAGAGTTTTTCAGTTGTGGTGAACCTGGCCAAGATTTCTCCTCTCTTTGATGACCAGGGTTCAAAATCTGGTCCCATGGTCTCCTCTTGCTTCTCTTTTCTCTTCCTCCCATGGTCCTGGAATCAAAGTGTTTTGTTTCACTCCCAGCTTAAATACATTTTTTTTTGCCTAGATCAACTTTTGCCTTCAAAACTAGCTGCAGAGTGAACTGACCCCTGTGAAGCTGCTGTGTGACATGGTTGAAGTCTCTGTAGCCGAAGCTGCAGCGAACAAGGACAGGGGATCGGTCCCATCCAGCATGGAGCTGAGGGGATCCGGAGGGGCTGATGAGGAGGATGACGAAGAGGATGACGTGCTGCCTTTGCGGGTTCCACGGCTGGTTTTTGTGTCTGTGACCTGGATGAAAAAAGGCAGAGTGAATCTGAAATTCAGTCTCAAGTTAACTGCTGCAACATGACCAGATTTATGGCTGTGCGTGTGTCGATACCATGATGGGCTTAAGGGGGTGATAGTCTCCGAATTCAACCGGCATCGCCTCAGGGCGACACATCTGCAGCTCTGCATCATAGTTACGACCACGGGAATACCTGAGATGGGAAAAAGAGTTGTTCATTCACAAACACACAAAAAAGCTGCTAAATTCCCATAAAAAATATATGAGCTGACATGAATTTGAATGGTTTTATTGCCATATGTGCAGGAAATCACAACATTAATTGCTGCAGTACTTGGTGCAAAAATAAAGAGGAAATGCTAACGGTCATTAGTTACTGTTTAACTGGGCCTAAAACATCTGAAAACTATAAAAAAACACACGTGCCAGTGTATTCAGACAACGTTTGCAGATACACGTAGAATAATCCAGGTTTTATTTTGAAATAATTTTCTGTTATTCAAGAAACCAAATTTCTTCACTTCTTCTTCTCCTTGTTTTAGCCTTTATGGCTGTGCTTTGGTAAAACCATGAATAACTTGACAATACCTGGATGCAAACGAACAATTAAATCATTTATTAGGATACTTGATTCAAAGACAAAGCTTTAGCAGCAAAAACACCCTTCAAGTTATCTTAGAAACCTGCCAAAACCATATTTCTTTGCCATAAAACGAGCGACACACGTATTTTAACTATATTTATCTTCTGAACATTCGTAGAATATTACCAAATTGCAAACACAGTAAGAATATCTTACCACTGCACTGCAGCCATTTTTTACATCACATGACACAGTTTGAACTTCCTGGTTAGCCTAATATTAGCTAGCTTGATGCTTTCTTGCTCTTAAACTGTCCGCGGTTAAATATTCTCTGTAACTTCAGTTAAGGTTATAATTAAATACATTTTTAGTTTAACTGATCGTTCACTACAATGAAAGTGGAAGTCGAGAAGTTTTTGTGTAACGTTTTTGTAGAAAAAAATACTTCATTTCCCATGATGCAACGTGCACCTTCGCTCTCAGCTACAAAAAGAAGAAGAGGTCCGACTCCAACTTGATATTTTGAGTACTAGTCTGATTTGTAGAACCAGTTAATAATTTATTTTTATGTATTAACTTTTCGTAGAATGGTGCAGCCACGTTTTATTCAAATTATCTTTTCTATTGTGTTTTTAAACAACCAGAAATAGAGATCTAGAGATGTCCAACCTTTTTGTTGATAGCGGGTTTCCTAATGAATATGTGAGCTATGTTAGTCAGTGTAACCCAACCAGTCTTTCAGCAGGCAGGTGAAACCTTGTACAGGTCACATTTTTGGATGACCATGACCTGACCGTGGAGATTTTAAAGGGCGGTTCAGTTCTCCAGACAAGGTAAGGCCAGTCACCGTCCGATCTGGACATCATTAATCTTCTAGTTCAGTCTAAATAAACACAGTACCGGCGGCTTTGATTGTAGCTAGCTTATGACAGCTGGCTAACATGATCATGACTAGAGGAATGTTGTTATATTGGTAAAACAAGATTAGATATTTATTTACCTCTGTAAAAGGAAAAACCCTGTAATGCAGGCCTTAATGACACTAATTGGTCTCAACATACTTCAGACTGACAGTAGAAGTCAACGCTGGACAGAAACAGGGAAGTTGATCCATCTTAAGGTGTAGTTAATCATATTTATGCTAAGTGAAAGATGATTTCAGTGCGGTCAAAATCAATGCAACATGTGAGCATATAGACAACAGAAACATTGTCAACATGTGTGTTTTTTTAATTCTTTCATCAGCTCAAAAATGACAAGAAATTCAAAAGGTTGGAATTCCTGCCATTTCTGTTTGTACAGAAAGATGTCAAACACTTGTCAGATTTTATTTCCTAATAACGTCTAATAACGTTTTCATTTCATGCCATCTGATCCACACATCTCACTTGAATAGGATTCTACATGAAGAATGTCCATCCATCCATTTTCAGCTGGTTATCCGGGGTCGGGTTCAGGGGGCAGCAGACTAAGCAAAGAGGCCCAGACTCCCTCTACCCAGCCACTTGGGCAGCTCCTCCAGGGAAATCCCAAGGTGTTCCCTGACCAGCCGAGAGACATAGTCCCTCTAGCGTGTCCTGGGTCTTCCCTTGGGTCTCCTCCCAGTTGGGATATGCCCAGAAAACCTCACCAGGGAGGTGTCCAGGAGGCATCCTAACTAGATGGCCGAACCATCCTATCTTTAAGGGAGAGCCCAGCCACCATGCGGAGAAAACTCATTTTGGCTGCTTGTACCCGCAATCTCATTATTTAGGTCACTACCTAAAGCTTGTGACCATGGTGAGGGTTGGAACGTAGATCAAACAGTAAATTGAGAGCTTCCCCTACCAGCTCAGCTCTCTCTTCAGGACGACAGATCTGTACAACGCCTGCATCACTGCAGACACAGCACCAATCCGCCTGTCAATCTCGTGCTACATCTTTCCCTCACTCATGAACAAGACCCACTAACACAAGCAAAAATTTATACTTGCTAGCAATAGCATTGGAGTACAGCTAACTGCTAAGGGAAGTTAAACAAATTAGCCTGGGAGAAGTAGCATCCATATGGACCTCCTTAAACTTTTGCTTCACAACACAGAAAAACTTGTCTTGTGTCCTTCAATGTCAGACATTTTCTAGTATTAAGTCCAAACTTTGAGACTAGTTGCATTTTAAAAACTGTGTTAATATCAGTTGATGTGCTTGTTGAAACTTTATTTTACATCTGTTTAGCCCGGATCTCAACAAAGTGACGGCTCTCAGCAGGTGATGACAATAACGCTGACGAACCAAGAGGTCGCAAACAAATTTTAGGTAACGATTGATTGATTTGACCGTGAACGTCTTTATCTTTACAGCTACTTTGGTGATAGTCACAAGCATTGAGCATAATATTTGGAATATGACAGTAAATATATAATGATGTATATAATTTGAAAACCACAATAACCATATGTTAAATAAACTGATCAAAGAAGGACAAGTAATCTTGTAATGTAGCTGCCTGGCCATATGTATAGGCTTAGCAGAAAATGTGTTATCAACTATTTAGATCAGTTTTGTTTGCTTTTGATTGTAAAGATGCTGCAGAGTTTTGGTGATAAAATAATGGCATCCCGGACAAGTCCCCAAATATCAATGACTGCAGAATGTCACCTACAGTTTTGTTCACAGTAAAAACAGAAAATGTAGATAGAGTTCTCCACTTATACTTTGTTTCTTCTCATAAGGGTGTTGTATTTATATGATTTTAACTAACATTTGATATATTTAACAAAAATAGAGTGGATGTGAAAAGAATATATTTTTTCTATTGAGGCTTACAGCCTATTTTAATTTCCTTTTGTGTCTCAAACCAAATGTCATCATGTTGTAACAAATGAACTTTGCAGTTAGAGCTGAAAGTAAAGAAAGCTGCTTGACTCGCTTTACTGCCTTGTCTTTGTCTTGTGTTTTGCACCTGTCAGGATTCATGCCAGAGCTATTTTTATTGACATCTTATCAGTGTAACCAATACTCGGTTTAATGAAGTGATGCTTGAGGATCAGATGGCTACTTTATTTGATTCTGTAGACATTCATGCATTGCTCTCTTACTGGGTTACCACTCTGCTTCTCCTCTTTTAATTTCTTGAAGCTTTTGGGCTAGCAGGTCTCCCTTCGCTCTGAATTATTAAAAGGAGAAGTTGGTTTGTTTGATAGGTGCTGCTCAGTAACCAATAACCCCGGTCTTAATGAACTGTGATGGACAGATGTCCCAAATGGGACGTTGTCTTCATGCTTGGATGACCTCAGTGCTATACAGGAAAGTAAAAGCTTTTCCCGGTGGTGTCTGCTGCCTCCTCTCTCTTCCTGTCCTGTGTGGGTTGCCTTCTGGGTGCACCAGGAGCTGCCAGTGCTCCTGCAGAAGAACAATGGAGAACACAGTTGTTTTCAGGCTCCGTTATGAGGAGCTGCTGTTTTACATGGCCTGTCTTTCTAACTGCTGGACCGTGTGCCTGTGTGTTTGTGTGTGTCTGAAACACAGAGTGTTTCGGAGGCGAGGCAGTAGTGGCAGCATGCGTGTGAGCAGCAGCTGGAAGTGGCAGCTCTCTCGAACCATGCGATTGGCACTGCGCTGGTGCCAGTTGCAGAGAGGGGGCCGAGGTCGACGTGGCAAGCAGCAGATCTGCAACAGGTTGTCGGAGCTGTGGAGCTACAGCAAACTGCTTCTCCGCTCACTCTATTACAACACCCTCTCTGACTCTGACACCCTGCTGGACTGTATATTTGAACCTGTCTTCTGGGTTGTGGACAACCTGACCCGCTGGTTTGGAGTGGTAAGATCTTGTCTTAATAATTTCTACGCTCCTTGACTCTTTGTTTTCTCACCTAAAAATTCTCTTTTCTCTTAATCTTCCAGGTGTTTGTCTGCCTAGTTGTGCTGCTGACGTCCTCTGTCGTGATCATCGTCTACCTGTTTGTCATACCCATGGTTGTTAGAACCTACCCTGTACACTGGAGCATCTGGCACCTGGGCTTTGGTCACTGGGTCCTTGTCATGATAGTCTTCCATTACTACAAGGCTACCACCACCTCCCCTGGACACCCACCAAAGGTGGATAGTGTTACCCCGGTTTCACACTGCAAGCATCAGCGGAACAGAACAGCAGCGGAGCGGCTCACTCGCGAACTTCAAAGTGGTCCTTTTCACACCGGGAGAGTCTTGGCCGCGGCACGACTTCCTCTCTGCGCCTCACTGTACCAGCGAGATTCTAAAATCCCCCGAGACTTCCGACACCTTCCTCATCGAGAGATCACAATCCCTGCGAGGAATCACACCATTGCACTTCTCGAAAGAAACTGGTGGTAAACAAAGCCGTTCGGTCACACGTACTGACGTAAGTTATATATAACATCGCAATGTTGCATTTTATTTTGAAAATAACTGGGGATTTTACACTGAAACCGTGTGGTTTCCTGTCTCGCACTATGTGAACTACGGAAGTTGACGTTTCCCAGAAGATGCTCGTGGAAGAAATAGAACTCGATCCTATCTTTAGCAGCGCGGCGCGGCATGCCGCTTCTGGGATGCGCCTGGAAATTGCCGCGTCGCGTCTGGTTTGAAACACTCCATAGACTATAATTGGATTCTATTTGAAGCGGTGCCACTTCGCTGCCGTTCCATTCCGCTGATGCTTGCAGTGTGAAACCGGGGTTAGGACCATGAGCAACTTCCTCTGGGATGACAATGATCCAAACATCCCAAAGGAGTTATCTTTGACACTGAATCTTTGGCTGTGTCCAAATTCAGGGGCGGTGTCCTTGAAGGACTTGGCCTACTCGGTCCACGGGTCATCTGTCGACCTCAGAGACCAGGAGTGATCGGCTGTGAAATTTGATGGGCTAGCCTTCAGATTTGGTCCTGCCCTTACCTGTTGCCTAGCAGCAGTGACAGAAACAGAAGCTGACAGAAATATGGGACCCACCATACCATATGGGCTCGTTTACGATGGTTTCTTAAATTTTCTTGACAAACCATTTATTTAAAAGATTATGCAAATGGCAAAAGCTTAAAACCTTAACCAATAGATGTGGATTTACTTACATTTACAATGTCCTACTTTGTCCACCATTATTACAAGAACTAAAATCTCCTGTTTGGCCCACATTAGCTTTGTTTCCACTACCAGAACTTCAGGGTATATTTACAGAAACCTACTGTCATGTGCCTGTTTCCATCTGATCGGGCTGGCCGAACGGCCGTTTTCAGGAACCTTATGAATACCTGCTCAGAGGTAAGCACTTTGAGTACTCTGGTAAAAGGTACGGTGCAGTTGGTGAGTGGGAACGCCGTCGATTGGTTGTAACTCAGTCGGAAATGACGTCAGCGTAGGAAATAGGAAATGCATGCGGGGCGGAGAACCAGCATTTAGGAAAACAGAGTTGTTGGCGCATACTGCGCTAATCGGTGACGTAACTCACAACGCAGTGGTTGGGATGTGCTGGCGTTTTAGCTTATTCGTTACAGGACAATTAAGAGGACCGGGCCTTCGGATCACCCGGTCAATTTCCCCCTCGCTGCATTTACTCTGAAGTTCCAGTAAAGGAAACCCACCTATTGAGTCCACAAAAGATCCTCCAGACTCATCCTTCCATGTGGATAAAAGGACACATTATATGTAGCTTTCAAATTTGGACAGCCTTGTTGTTTTACTGTGACATAATCCATCATAAAATGTCATCTTCGAAGGCTGCGGTCCCTAAATCCAGACACTAGTATATTTCATTAAAATAGTTATAATTACCAGTAAAAATGTATTTTTTATATCTAAATAAAGTATGGGTGCACCAAAGCCAAAAACCGAAATAGAATGGAGGGCAGAATGAACACTACGATGTGTACTAACCTCACTAAAATCAAGTCATTGCAAAAAATCAATTACAAACCATGAAAATATTTATTTAGCACTGACATAACAAAAATGCACAATATAAATTAAAACTCAATAAAATGTTTCATTTGATCCCACTCATGTGTACATTAAATAATAATTAATTATAAATGTACAGGCTTATAACTAAAAGGCTTGCTGAAAAACAGACTGTAAAATATACCCGTTAAGTATGTAAAAAAGAAAAGAAAACCGGGCAGACGTGGTAGATGTGAAACTGAAAGTTAAAAGTGCGTCACATAACTGATATGAATATTCCAGCGATCGTAATAAAACAGCATTACTAAAAGGGGGAAACTTAAAAATCAGTACCAATGTACGATTTTTATGAAGCAAAGACATGTTGTTATGAGGAGGGAGCGAGATGAAACAAAAACGGGGTTCACCAGACGGTCTGTTACGGCTGTGTTGTTTCGGTGATTTAGGTGTTTCCGACCAAAAACCGAAAATGCACTTTTGGGTCATTTTCGGACACAAGTTTTTGGTGTCTGAATTTTTGGTGCATCCCTATGTAGCAGTGTGAGCATCCTGTCACAGTATCCCGACTGATGTCCATTTGGCTGACTGTTTAGCGCACATGACTCTCATCCGGGAGTCCAGGTTTCGAATCCCGCCCGGGCCCTCGCTTCTACACCTTGCCACACCCAACATAATATATTTCGTGAAAGGAGGACGTTTCTGTAAAGGGCCGTAACACCTCTTCTTCTATGTGACTTTATTTCAGGACAAACATAACACCCCCTCTGTTTCCATCTGTAAGAAGTGTGTCGCACCAAAACCACCCAGGACGCACCACTGTAGCATCTGCAGCATGTAAGCTCCTCTGCTGTCAGAAGGTTGATAATAATCAGTTCTTCTTATTAATCATCACAGTAAAACTCCATCCTTTATGTTACAGATGTATTCTGAAGATGGATCACCACTGTCGTATCCTTCCAGCCAGTAACATGCACACACTGTGCATTAAACCATGTTGTTGTATTTGTTCTCTTGTACACCTTTTGCTGTACGGGTTTTACCTGAACTGATTTCCAGCCTGGCTCAACAACTGCGTGGGCCACTTTAACCATCGCTACTTCTTCTCCTTCTGCCTCTACATGACGCTGGGTTGTATCTACTGCAGCATCAGCAGCATAAACATGTTTCTGGAGGCGTACAATGCTGTAGAGGTGAGTCCACCACATTTATACACTTGTTTCTTCTGGATGTCAAAATGTTCTGAGCAGCAGCACCTGATAGTTGTTTTAGGAAAGCAGAATTTGAGCTCTGTTGGCAAGCCAAGAGAAAAACAGGAGACGAGAATGTGATCCTCAATTTTATCTACATTTGATTAACGTGCTAAACAAGCACCAGGTGTTAATTAAACAACTCTAGCCTTAGATTACCTTTCAGATGGAAAGTTTCCATGAACTCTAATTTACGAGTAAACGGCATGAACTCCTGGAAAAGTAACATATCTCCTCTGTAGACATTAACATAATTAATAAACAGTGTTTCTTGTCTTTTCCAGAGTTACTTTCAAACCCCTCCTCCAGACTACAGCTTCAGTGACAGCACGGCTCACAAGTGTATCATCTTCCTCTGGGTGCTGACCAGGTGAGAAGCTCAGAAAGTCTGCAGCATCACACCTGAAGGTCAAGTTGTAACGTACTCCTGACCTTGGTCTGCAGCTCAGTTGCAGTAGCTCTGGGAGGACTCACCCTGTGGCACGCCAGGCTCATCAATAAAGGCGAAACAAGCGTGGAGCGCCACATCAACAACAAAGAGGCCAAAAGGCTGAAGGAGATGGGAAAAGTAAGTCCTCTCTGGTATGGTCATCAGGAGTGCAATGGGAGCCATTTCAGTTTCTCAGTCATCTTAACGCCTCAGTACTTAAACACAGAACAAATAAATCTGACTAAACGAGAATCTTCCTGTGATGAGCTGGATTTGAACTTTCTGTCTGTTATTTTTTTAAGTTCAGATTAATCGTCGTCGTCTTCCTCCGCTTATCCGGGTCCGGGTCGCGGGGGCAGCATCCCAACTAGGGAGCTCCAGACCGTCCTCTCCCCAGCTACCTCCACCAGTTCCTCCGGCAGGACCCCAAGGCGTTCCCGGACCAGATTGGAGATGTAACTTCTCCAACGTGTCCTGGGTCGACCCAGGGGCCTCCTGCCGGCAGGACATGCCCGAAACACCTCCCCAGGGAGGCGTCCAGGAGGTATCCTGACCAGATGCCCAAGCCACCTCAACTGACTCCTTTCGATCCGGAGGAGCAGCGGTTCTACTCCGAGTCCCTCCCGAATGTCCGAGCTCCTCACCCTATCTCTAAGGCTAAGCCCGGCCACCCTACGGAGGAAACTCATTTTGGCCGCTTGTATCTGCGATCTCGTTCTTTCAGTCATTACCCAAAGCTCATGACCATAGGTGAGGATTGGGACGTAGATCGACCGGTAAATCGAGAGCTCCGCCGTCAGAGCTGGATGAAGCTAGGAGGACCACACCATCCGCAAAAAGCAGAGACGAGATTCTCCTGCCACCAAACTTGACACACTCCACACCACGGCTACGCCTAGAAATTCTGTCCATAAAGGTTATGAACAGAACTGGTGACAAAGGGCAGCCCTGCCGGAGTCCAACCCTCACCAGGAACAGGTCTGACTTACTACTGGCTATGCGGACCAAACTCACGCTCCTCTGGTAAAGGGACTGAATGGCCCTTAAACGAAAGCCACCCACCCCATACTCCTGGAGCGTCCCCCACATGGTGCCCCTGGGGACATGGTCATAAGCCTTCTCCAAATCCACAAAACACGTGGATTGGTTGGGCAAACTCCCGTGCCCCCTCCATCACCCTTGCAAGGGTATAGAGCTGGTCCACAGTTCCACGGCCAGGACGAAAACCACATTGCTCCTCCTCTATCTGAGATTCAACTATCGATCGGACCCTCCTCTCCAGTACCTTGGAATAGACCTTTCCAGGGAGGCTGAGGAGTGTGATCCCCCTATAGCTGTAACACACCCTCAGGTCACCCTTCTTAAAGATGGGGACCACCACCCCGGTCTGCCACTCCACAGGAACTGTCCCCGATGACCACGTAATGTTGCAGAGACATGTCAACCATGACAGCCCTACCACATCCATAGCCTTAAGATACCCAGGACGAACCTCATCCACCCCCGGAGCTCTGCCGCTGTGTAGTTGTTTTGACTGCCTCAGCAACTTCTGCCCCAGAGATTGGACAGTCCATCCCCAGGTTTCCCGGCTCTGGCTCCTCCTCTGAATGTGCGTAGTTGGGATTGAGGAGCTCCTCAAAGTATTCCTTCCACCGCCCGACAATAGCCCCAGTTGACGTCAGCAACTCCCCATCCCCACTGTAAACAGTGTGAGCGAGTTGCTGCCTTGCTCTCCTGAGGCGCCGGGCAGTTTGCCAGAACCTCTTTGGTGCTGATTGATAGTCTTTCTCCATGGCCTCACCAAATTCCTCCCACGCCCGAGATTTTGCCTCGGCAACTGCCACTGCTGCACCCCGCTTTGCTATCCGGTACCCGTCTGCTGCCTCCGGAGACCCACAGACCAGCCACGCCCTGTAGGCCTCCTTCTTCAGCCTGACGGCTCCCCGAACCTCTGGTGTCCACCAGCGGGTACAGGGGTTGCCACCACGACTGGCACCGGCCACCTTGCGACCACAGCTAGCAACAGCCGCCTCAACAATCGAAGAGTGGAACAAGGCCCACTCGGAGTCAATGTCCCCCACTGCTCTCGGGACGCGTTCAAAGCTCTGCCTGAGGTGGAAGTTGAAGACCGTCTTGACAGGTTCTTCTGCCAAGCGTTCCCAGCAGACCCTCACTATGTGTTTGGGTCTGCCAGGTCTACGCGGCACCTTCCCCTGCCATCTGATCCAACTCACCACCAGGTGGTGATCAGTTGACAGCTCCGCTCCTCTCTTCACTCGGGTGTCCAAAATATACGGCCACAGTTCAGATGATACGACTACAAAGTCTATCTTCGACCTGCGACCTAGGCTGCCCTGGTACCAAGTGTACCGATGGGCATCCTTATGTTCGAACATGGTGTTTGTTATGGCCAAACTGTGGCTTGCACAGAAGTCTAATAGAGAAACACCACTCGAGTTCAGATCAGGCAGGCCGTTCCTCCCAATCACATCCCTCCAGGTCAAGCTGTCATCGCCCACATGAGCATTGAAGCCCCCCAACAGGACAATGGAGTCCCTTGATGGAGCACTATCTAGCACTCGTCCCAGGGACTCCAAAAAGGGTAGGTAATCTGAACTGATATTTGGCGCATAAGCACAAACAACAGTCAGGATCCGTTACCCGACCCGAAGGCGCAGGGAAGCTACCCTCTCGTCCCCCGGGGTAAACCCCAACACACAGGCAGAGAGTCTTGGGGCTAACAAAAAGCCAACCCCAGCCCTCCGCCTCTCACCCGGAGCAACTCCAGCAAAGGAGAGTGTCCAACCTTCTCAAAGACTTGGGTTCCAGAGCCAATGCTATGTATCGATGTGAGTCCGACTATATCTAGCCGGTACCGCTCAACCTCTGCCACAAGCTCCTGCTCCTTCCCCGCTAGCGAGGTGACGTTCCATGTCCCAATAACCAGTTTCCTTGTCCGGGGATCAGACCGTTAAGGCTCCCACCTCGGTCTGCCACCCGATCCACACTGCACCGGACTCCATGTTCCTCCTGCGGGTGGTGGGTCCACAGTTGGATGAGCCCATGTATCCGGTTCGGGCTGGACCCGGCCGGGCCCCATGGGCGAAAGCCCGGCCACCAGGCGCTCGCTCACGGGCCCCAACCCCAGGCCTGGCTCCAGGGTGGGACCCTGGTAACCCTCTGGGCCGGGTACTCAGACTCTTTGTTTTTACGTCCATGAAAGATCTTCAGACTAATATATTCATTATTCAGTTAGCATTATGTTGTTATTCCAGCAGAAATAATCGATGGTTCCCCCATCATGCCACAGGCTGCACTGGAAGTGCTCAGCTAGCTAGCTTCTTTTGTTTGTGAATCTCCACCAAAGTCTATATAAATAACTTTAACGGAACACGGAAAGCACTGTAAAGGTTTATAAGTGAATATTATAGTAGTGTAAGATGTTGCATGCTCTTTATTCTTGGTCCTGTTCAGATTAGCTGGTTTTGTAACTCTGTTTGTACAAACTGAGCTGCTGAAATATCTTTCTAATACAGTTTAAATATTACCTTTTCATACCTTTCCCACAGAATCCCTCTTCCAAGTGTCCAAAGTATTTTTAAGCCATTTGTTCTCCATAAGCAATAGCAAACTTGTGCTGTGTGACTGTTTTAAACACACGTTTCCATTTTAAATGGGGCAGTAATAATTGTTGTCGTCATCCCTCTTTTCTGTAGGTGTTCAGAAGTCCGTACCACCGTGGTAGGACAAACAACTGGAAATTGCTTTTTGGTGTGGAGACGAGGAGGTGAGTTTGTGCACATCTTTAATCACACTTTCACATAAACATGGACAAGACCATCACAAGCCCTCACTGCACACATTGAAAAGCACACTATTAATAACATAGGCTCAAAGACCTGGGAGTGTGATTTTATTCTTGACTGAGTTGAATTCCCCCTAAATGCATCAAATCAGCTTTTTTCCAATTGAGAATTGCAAAAATCCGACTGATTCTGCCACTTGACGATGCAGAAGTCCAGGATTGACTAATGTAATGCCCTTGTCTCTGGTTTATTTGGCTTATTTGAAGGTACTGTGGTTGACTGACAAGGCATCGCTGCTCTCCAGGACCCATATGTTAGGCGTATAGCACTATTTTAGCGTGGCCCTGGGGCTCTATGCAATCCGAGTATAAAACTGAAAACTCTGGGTAGGCGTGCTTTTGCTTTTTGTGCTTCGTTGCTATGGAACATCAGAGAAGCATGCTTGGTTAATGCTTTTAAAGCTAAATGGAAAACCTCCTTTTACTCAAACCTTTACTGTTTAATCATCTTGTTGATTGCAGATGGTTTTTGGTGTTTTTACTAACTTCTTGTTTTAATTTGTTCCTACTGTACCTAGCTGTTATTGACGACTTGATCTTATTGCTTAATGAGTTTTAACTGATACTATTGTTTTGATAGTTCATTCGTGCTGTTTTCTCTACAGTTCTAATGCTTAGGTGCTGTAAAGAAAAAGTTATTATTGTTGTGGTTGTAATTGCTTCCACTATCGGAAATTCAGGGTAGTTTTACCGGACCTTTCTGGCATGTCTCCATTCCTTCAGGGCAGGCCGAACCGACCATTTTCCGGGCCATTTCAGGAACCAACAGAGTACCTAAATTGGGGTATGCACTTGGAAGTGGCCCGGGGAGAGTCCCTGGGCAGAACTTGTGGGTAACTCGCGCTGATTGGTTGTAACTCAGTAGGATATGATATTGGCAGACGCCGCCAAAACATCCGGGCTTTTTTCAATTTGAATACAAAATAAGCTAAGTTACTATGTAATGCTAAGTCAACGTTTCTAAACTCCCAACATTAAAAAATGCAGCAGAAATTACCTCGCAAAGCTGTAATTCACAGCGCTTTGTGGTCTCCCAAAACTCCGTAAAAACCATGCTTTTTATGGTCGTTGATTGCCATATTTTTTTCTCTCTCCCTGTCCCCCAAATGAATTTAATAACGGTGTACTTTGACAAAATAAAACTTTTAATTTGATCAGTATCTGTGGCATTGATCAGTGACCGAAGCAGCCGTGATTAGCTGACATCTTAGCAAAATCTTGGAAGGGCCGATTGTTTATGAAGAACCGAGCCATCAAATCTCTTGGTCACTTTTCTCCTTACCAGAAATTTCCAGGAACTCCTATAATGTTATAAGTACAATTCTTAAATGGTTCTAGTTGTACCTGGAAGGTTTCACTTTCTAATGTGTCTTCTGCTGATTTTGGAGTTCCTCAAGGCTCCATCTCTGGTCCCATTCTTTTCTCATAGCTGCCTCCATAGGGGCTCAGTCATTCCCAGAAAACCCTTTGCTCCTCACCCTTTGGCTAATGATAAAGTATAAACAAACAAAGCTGACGTTATTTTTTTGTTCAATCTGACCTCCTCTGTGGTTAGAAAAGTGTGGTTAGTGTTCTCAGACGCTACCATCTGGCCAGTTTACAGCAATTTGTGCATTTCTCACAAATCTCTGATTACAATATTTTTAAACCAGTCTCCATTCAATTGGATACAAATCTTCGCACTAACTTCCTGTCCAGTTCAGGATCCAGTTTAAACTGGTGTTGTTTTAAAAGTGCCATAAAATAAACCTGATTTATTTACCTTTTTTTTTTCAGAGTAAATAACTATCTTGTTTTTTTCCCTTAGTCACTGGTTGACCCGGGTCCTCTTACCCTCCAGTCATCCTCCAAATGGGGACGGCATCTTGTGGGACAGCATCTTTACCCAAAGAGACCCCATGGCCATCTGACTTTGAGCCAGTGTTGTTATATTAGAAAAATGACACCTTTTACATACATGCACAGTACAAGCGTTGACGGATTGCTCATTTCTGTGTTTGTGTTGCAGAGAACATGTGTCCCTGGTGGGTGCAGTCTTTTTATACGGGAAAATAGTTTTAGTGCCGATGAAACATCCACCCACTAAAGATTAGTCATCATTTCCTGAGTAGTTAATCCAACATGTGACTGCTCTGCTGCTGGCTGACTGGATTATCTGGTGCTGCTGGTCAGCACCAGGTACTCCTTCAGTATTTCCGTAAACAAGAGGCCTTGTTTGACTCAGTGTTTATGGCCCCCATGTCTATAAGGGGCTCTAATGGATGGGGACAATCTAAGGAATTTATGTCTAAAGCAGAGAAGTAGGGTGAGCTATGAACAAGTGTGTGTGTGCACCTTTAATGACTAGTCGGAGCACAATCACGACCGGAGCGTATCGCAGCTGTCCTGGGGTTCATTCCAGATGCTCAGCTGCCCTGGAGGGTCAGGTCTTCTGTGCCTCAAGTTTAATAAACAACATGCGTATCTCACACTGTTCCTGTTGGAAATATATTCAGAATACAGCTTGGTCAACTGTTTCTTGCAACAGATGCTATTCATTTGGCAGTCTAAAAGACCGAACAACAAAAAAACAAAAGATGGATAAAAGAAGCTATCGAGATAAGGAGACGTGGATGTGGGACCATAAATAGGGACGATGGAGTTTACTTGTTGGGTCGCGCATGGGACTGCATCGTCGGAGAGGGGAGAGTGGGCAGCAGAGGGCGACAACGTCCTCTGCTGCCCACTGATAAATGGAGAAGGGAGTGACGCCACCATCAGCGTCAGCCTGACGAAGTTTGCAGTGCAAATGAAACGTTGCAGGTAAATAAAACCTTTCTGTGTTTTAAAAAGAACTAAAAGATGGAATTAGAATTTCAACACAGCTAGAACACACCAAAGAAGTCTAAAAGAGGGATGTTTTTTTCTAATTTTACACAGAAACATTCAAATCCTTTATAAAACTGGCTCAGCACACTTGAATATTATTGGTTTCTGCCTTTTTAATTATTCCTATAATTTTCTGATCTCCTCAATTAGTTCTTTGGAATTTCTATAAGCAAATAATCACCTGTGGTAGACAGCTGTATTACTTGGTGACAGAGTGATGAGCTAACGGCTAGTCCAAGCAAGATCAACGTTAATTAAAAAAAACAACTTGGGTTTTAAATGTTTATAAAATAGCTTTCATGTGGAAGTGACCACTTAGGGATTTCTGTGTCATTGAACTAGATGTTAGTAAAGTCCATCAGTCAGAAAAATAGTCCTTGTTTCTCCAAACTGAGGCTGCTCAAAAAGCTTCCTACAACAGTTACCACACCTGTTCAAAGCTTTTGTAAGATCAGAGCATCACATGGGCACTATGTTTTATTTTCTCAAAGCTTGTACCTGTTCTTGTTAGTGTGTGTGTGTGTGTGTGTGTGCGTGCGTGCGTGCGTGTATGTATGTGTGTGTGAAATGTGATCAGATGGGCTCTAATGCCAAAGAATAAAGACTTTTTGAATTTCTGATGTGATCATTTGGGTCTTTGATCAGTTTGAAGGGATGAAACTGTTACAGATTATTTATACATTATCAAGTCAGACACTGACATCTAATCCTTTAATTTCAGTTTCATTTTTAATGGCTGTTTCTTTGACTTGATGGAAAAACTGGCCCTTATGGGCCATTCCCATCTGTACCGGGTCGGCCCGGGCCGGGTAGCATAGGTTGTTTACATATCTGGGTGGCCTGGTATTTTTCCGGGCCAACCAAGGCTCATTCTCAGCCCTCTTCTCGAGGGGGTCTGCTTCAGGCCGACCAGGGCCAACACACCCACTGCTGACAGCAAATTCACACCTTCCATTAGAGCAAGCCTCTGATTGGTGGGTAGAATCAGCCCACATGGGCTTAAGGCAAGGATGTGTGGAATCAACCGGGCCAGGCTGGGGCCGACTGGGGCTACCCGGCCCGGGCCGACCCAGTACAGATGGGAATGGCCCATTAGTTGCCTTGGAAACGGTTCTGATGTAATCCAACAGGAGCTGTGCTCCATCTTGTTTTCCACCTTTTTCAATAAAGCTTTTTTTCTTTCTGGTGTGCTTTTTATTTAGGGTGTTTATAAATACCAACATATTTTTGGTGACTCAGTGGACAGAGTGGGAATCTGCCCATTAAGGAGGTTGGTAGTTTGATCCCTGTGCAGTGGTGAAACGTACTTTATTTCTGTATTTTTCTTACATTTTTCTGTATCTGTACTTTTGTAATTTTCTTGAGGCCTACTTTTGACTTCACTACATTTTGTAAAAACTTTCAAAAGCAACAGTACTTTAATCTGTGCAGTCTGGTTTGGCAGAAGCATCACTGGTCGTAGTTTTGTCTTTCTGCCCTTTTTGGTTCTTCTTGTTTCAGCTCTACTACTTCTGCCTTTCCCGGGATCCACCCCTCATTCATTTTCTTCTTCCCTTTCATCACAATTTTTACATTTCTCATTTCTATGATATGTTTTTATTTTAAAATTTTTGTTCTTGTGAAGCGCCTCGTGATTTTTATCTTGAGAGGCGCTACATGAAAAATGTTTTCATTAGCTCTCACCATCCGTATCAGGTGGATCTTGTTTGCTCTCAGGTTTACATCTTGATATTATATAAGTTAAGATGCTAAACCAGACTTTGCCTGCTCAGATGAAGAGGAAATCCTTCAAGAATCCAAATAAAATCAATAGATAAGATCTAGGAACCAGAAACCAAAGCAGATGAAACAATCCACATCAGCATCTCCAGTTCTACCAGATCTAAAAATACACTTCTTAAATACAAAACTCAGCAACCGGATGAAGACGCCCTGATGAAAGACTACCACCAGTCCAGCTGGACCTAATAAAAACAAACATCTGCTGACCTGGTAAAATAACAGCTCTGACCCGGATTTCTGGGTTCTGTGGATTTTGTTGGACCTTTCATGATGGGACAAAAAATCTTTCCATTTCATTCATTTGTTTAAAGCCCCTTCTGCGACCGATGCGAATGCCCAAGGTGCTGAACACAACACCAATAAAACATAAAACCATCAAATAAAATGTAACAATCATAAAACCATCATAGAAACATTGAGAGAGAGGAATTATAATCGACAATACAATACAGCAAAAGGAATAAGAGGCCGGGGGAGCAAAACCATGTCAAAAAAATGCTAGTCCTGGAATGCCTTAACATACAAATGGGTCTTCAGGTGAACCTTAAAAACCGTAAATTAAGATATCTGATGCACCACCAAGGGCAACTGGTTCCAGAGTGTAGAAGCCAACACCGAAAACACATGGTCCCCCCCGTGACCTGCACTTGGTGCGTGGAACCATCAACAGTTCCGCTGGCCGAGCGAAGGGCCCATAAAGGGGCATGTCAATGCAAAAGTCTGACAAGATGTGCCAGAGCTTTGTACCAAGAGCTGAAATTTTGCCCTGCATTACACTGGCAGCTAATGAAGGGATGCCTAGACAGGAGTGATATGGTCCCTGAGCCTAGTCCCAGCCACAAACCTAGCAGCTGAATTTTGTTCTAGCTGCAAGCATGCTACTGCGCCCTGACAGAGGCCGGCATACAATGCACTGCAGTAGTCAAGCCTTGAGAGATCAGAAGCATGGGTGTCAGACTCTAGATTAAAAGGGCCCAGATCCAGTGTGCAGACACCAGGGTTAAGTACAATGACTTCAGTCTTAGTGTCATTCAAAGGTTGGTTTTGTAGCCCAGGAGCAGACATCCCCAAAGGCATCTATAAGCTTCGGTATTGATCCATCAAGCCCCCCCCCCCCCGATCGTTCGTCAGCATAAAAATGAAAGCGCATATGGTATTGGGTAGATGGCAAAGAGAAGTGGACACAGTACAGACCCCTGTGGCACACCCCACTTGAGTCCTGCCCAGGGACACTCGTTTTCACACAGAACAAATAAATCCAACCAAACAGGAGTCTTCCTGCAATGAGCTGTATGTGAACAGCCTCTTTCTGTTGCTTTTTAGGTTCAGGTTAATTTATTCATTATTCAGTTTGCATTATGTTATTATAGTAGTGTAAAATGGTAGCGTGCTCTTTATTCTGGGTCCTGTTCAGATTAGCTGGTTTTGAAATTCTATTTTTACAAACTGAGCGGTTGAATATAGTTTGAACTTTTCATGCCTTCATACAGCAACTTTAACTTTGAACAGAACATACTCTGGATGTTTTTTCTTTGGGACTAACATCAACCGCTTCCATGTTGGAAGAGGTTCATGTGAGCGACCACAGTTGCATGTCCGATCAACATTGATCCTGTCCCTCAATCAGAGGTCATTAATCAGTCAGCAGTAGATGGATTTTCTAGATTTGACACCAACTTAAAAACCCAGTTTGGATTCCTCTCAGCCTAAAAACTACAGGTTCAAAATTACCTGTCATCTCTAAAATTCTAGGTTGTGGCCAGTTCCAGTGACATCATGACTTCAGACTAGACCCTGAACCCCATGACTGTTCTGTGCTTTGAGTAGCTAAGAAAACAAGAAAAGTCTCTTTAAACATGATCCATTTAGCATTTTTATAAATGACACTTTAATGACATCTTTAGATTGACGTTTCCTCGGCAAGAAGTTCATGACACGAAATACAAGCGGCCATCCGTTTAAATAAACATCATATAAAAGCACATTAATCTGGATATTTCTCCAAAATGATCCCATGTCAGTGGACTTGTACTGCATTGCTTTAAATGCTGTGTGCAAACCAGACACTTAGAACATTCTGTCATTTAACAACAATCAGGCTTCTGCTGTGACTTTACTGCATTTTAAACATTTCTCAGGCACTGGGTTCGCCTTCACGTGGCAAACCCAGTTAATGAGTTTAAATTCTCTGAATGCTTCCTTTTCATTTGTTCATTTTGTGAAACACCTATTCATGAGCAGGGCCCAACTTCAGCAGTCACCGGTCCATCAGGTGCGTCTTCTCCACGTAAAGGAGCCGGTGAAAAGCACAGAGTTCATTTAAAGACCAACCCAAACTTCAGGTTCTAAATCACAAAGAAAAAAAGTCTAATTTAACTTTACTGACTGGACCATCTTTGATCAGCCCTCGTTGGAGAGCGACACTGTAAAACCCTGAACCAGGAGTATTCGATCTCCAGCAGATCTGAGTGGTTTACCTGCTTCTAAATACTTGATTCAGAGGTTAAATGACCTGTTCAGCAGCTCAGCAGGCTCTGCAGAAGCCTGTTAATTACCTGCTGATTGAAATCAGTAAGCAGAGTTAAAACTAAAACATGCTGGATATGGAACTCTTCACAGATAAATTTAATGTTTCTCCACCAGACCGCTAAAAAACACGTTTCAGAAACTTAGGAAAAGCTTGGTAAGAGAACATTTGTTTTCTAACATTTTATAGTTTTTAACCTGAAAGTTTTATTATTGTCCTTGTGCACAAAACACACAAAACATGAAAATGTTCTTTAATATTCAGACATAAAAAAGCTTTCACCAACTCCAAAATGGATTCTGCTTTTAGTGTAGAAAAACTTATGTCATGTTTAACTGGTAAAAATATCACTTTTTGAACTGGTCTAATGTGGTCCTGAAGAAAAAAAACCCACGGATGACATCCACACTCAGATGTTTCAATAATCATCACAAACTAAGAGTCTGATATAACCTCGTCCTTGTTCAGCGTGTGGTAGATCCTAACTAGAGCTGATCAGAGATGGTAGCTGAATCATTCCTCTAGCCAAACCCGACCCAGATGCTGGATCTGGGAACCGATCCCGTCGGTTCTGAGACCCTCTGCTCTGAAGATTCTGGGTATTTCCTGAACCCTGAGGGTGTTCTAAGCCGGTGCCTCAACATGAATCAACCCAACGAGTCACAGCAACGCTCTGACAACACCAGGAACATCGGAGCACTGCAAAATAATAACCAGTTCAGATCACAGCATTCAGCTGATCACGCCCTTAATAAACATTCAGGTGTGGCTCATTGTCTGTCCCAGAATGAGAAAGAAAACCACTCAAATTAAATTAACCAACAGCTCATGTTTGAAGGAGTGAAACCAGAAGTCTGATGAATTAGCTCCAACTGGTGATCTACCTAGTCATGTCAAAATGTAGAGTTTACAGAGCACGCTGGTCCGATAAATTATTAGACCAAAGCCTCATCCAGTGATGTGAGTCTATGTAGCCTAACATGTCTGAACACAGAGAACAGATGGAAGAGGATGGGAAATCCACAAGAGTACACGGCGTTGCTCCTTGGTCCTGGTGCTCAAGTGTGCTCCCTCCCTAGATCACCTCCCCCCAGGGCTTCCCAGGAGGAACCTGTAGGATATAAACATCTAGCTTAGGGAACGGACGAGGAGGAGGAAGAGATATGAATCTAAAGAGCAGGGTTTGCTCCTCACCACGCTCCTCTGGCATGAACCGCTTCCCTCCTCACCAGCCTCTTTTTGTCATCCAAAGCCTGAGCCAACGCTCGCAGCACCCGCGCTCGAAACGGCAACACCTGCGTCTCAAACGACAGAATCCTAAAAGTGACTCTGTTCAGGTGAATCATTCGACTTCACGGTTGGTTTTTATACACACACAGCCAGAGTACATTTACTTTTGCATTGTTACAATATCAAAGCTTGTTGAATAAAAGGATTAGTCTTTTCTACTTCTACAGGAGACTAGATGTTTGAGGTACCTCGTGCACAGGAAACTGGGAGAGCGCGTGGATGCATCGTACTGAGGCAATCCGTATTTTCTGGTGGGAGAAACAAACAAAGATGAACTCTTTCTGATTTGTGTAAGAATTTTTAAAGTCATTCATCATGTTGTCCTCTCAGACTTCTGCCTCCCAGCATCAGATCCGTGTACCACGGTGACAGGATACAGGAAACACACAGGAGGGTTCTCCCACCCAGAGGCCCACTAAAGCCAGAGCTTTTCACACCGCGTCCAAAAGAGCGCTCACAACACTGTTGCTGTTGGAAACTCGCGTTTAGAAAACAGACGGGTGATATTAGGACATTTGTGAGCAGGATTAAGCACAGACCCTTACATCTATAGAGATGAAGGGCGTGTCCCAATTCAGGGCCTGCATCCTTCGTCAGCTGGATCTGATGGCTGATGATGTCATAGCGCAACAATGAAGGCTGTTCAAATTCAAAGAACACCACAAGTGTGTTGTGTATCCTTCACAGCCCACCATATCCCAAGATGCATTGTGGACCAAACGGGAGATTTTTCGAACAATGGTGGACAAAAATTCCAGTTAACAGTTTAGGGTTCAAACGGTTAGATTTAGGGTTTTAGTCATTTATGTGAAAGGTTTTTACGTCATAACAATAATAACTTTAACAGAGCTCTCATTGCAAGTACAGCTGCTGTAACTCCTCCAGGATTAAAATAAAAGCTAAGCAAAATGTCGAGCTCCATTCTCTGTAGCCCCTGTTCCGGGTCATCATGGTTGCTAGGTGACCGAGGTAGGGGTGGGAATAAATCTGAAGGCTAGACCGTCCTAATTCACAGCCGCTTGCTTTCGGTCCATCTGGTCGACGAAGGACCCGACATATGTGGACCAGATAGGCCGTGTCCTTGAAGGATGCAGCCTGGGTGTGGACACACCCAAACCGCCCCCCTGCACTGAGCCTCCACAGCAGGAGGATCGGACATTTACTGGGAGAGATGGTTAAGGATGTGTCTCTGAGCACAGAAGCAGCTGTAGGGACCAGTCTGGGTCTAGCACTGGGACCAGTTTGTGACTCACCATAGCTGGACTACAGAGAAGAGCCAGCAGCCTGCTGACCAAAGCCTCCAGCTGCTGTATGAGGACCTGTGGGGGGTTCATAAGGACGGGCTCCAGGCAGGACAGAGTGGACAGCTGGACGCTCTGATCAGGACACGTCAAAGCTTCTAGGATCAAAGAAAGTAGCTGGATGGGAAATAATAACAATTAGTTATTTAGTTGCTTTCACTGAGAGAAGACCTGTTAAACTACACTGACCGCTGGCAGCTCAGACACCTGGACCTGCTTCGGCAGCTCATTCACAATGTTGGACAAAGCCTTTAAGTAGTTGGACTTCTTCTCTGTTGGACAGAATAAAAACACCACATCACAACCAGAAGTCCACACCTGGAACATCTGGCGGCATGTCTCCAATCCAACCTTGCGGTGCTGCGTTGAAGCCCTGGACCAGTTTGGCTGAGTTCTCACTGAAGAAGCGTTGGCGGTACATGATGCGTACGTCAGCATGGCAGCCGCGGTTCAGAACATCAGCGGAGTCGCTCATCAGCAGGGAGAAGCTGTCTGCTGCCATCGGACCCAGATCAGGGTCGTCCAGCAGGGAGAAGAGCTGAACGGGGCGGGGCAAAGGTCAACACAAGCATAAAAAAGGTGTTTTTATTAAGACCAAATAACAAATAGACACAAAATAAAAGATCAGATAAGAGAGGCGATGTCACCTTGTCAGTTAATAGTGAGAAGAGAGGGTGGTACCGCAGGAGAAGAGCCTTCGCCACCTGGAAACAACAAGACACGTTGGAGAAAGATGGACACAATCTGTCCTTATTCATCATGACAGGCGATTAGCATTAATGAGGTCGTCTCAACGATAATACCCATGTACAATATTCACATACTGTGTGTGAATAGTGCTACTGATACCAAGGCTCAGGTTTAACGATAATTTCATCTAAGCTAACATCCTGGCTGTATAGAGACTGCTTCTCCTGCTGCTGCAAACAAGGTTGAGGCAATAATCCAAACTGCAAGTCTTCTGCAGGGAGAAGTATCTCTAAAAGCCTTTTTCTAGAATGTAATGTTTTCTTGTGCAGCCATGACACAAGTGGTGGTTATCCAAAGTTTGCTGTTTGAGGGGTTTTAAATCTTTTTGTCTGATGGGTACTTTAGTACGATTACAAGTAAACCTCCACAGTGCTGGTCCTTCCTCAACTCTGTAGTTCACCCTGACGTGCTGTCAGACATCTTCTGGTCCAGATCCAGACCGATGGAGCTCATTCCTCATCATTAATGCTTTGTGGGGTTTTCTTTGTCCTCCTGACTACAAGTTCTCAGAGGGATTATGGTCTGGAGTTTTCTGGACCCGGACCCAAATGTTGATCCACTCTATTCTGACATTCTTCAGGCCCGGTGCGCCATCATGCTGGAGAAGACATGGTTGGTGACCATGCTGTTGATGGAGGGTTGGAGGAGTTCCTCTGGGAGGATGTCTGGGTACTGTTCTTTACTCGTGGCTGCTCTGTGGCTAAACTGTGAGTGAGTCCACTCCTTTGGCTGAGAAGCACCCTCCCACATGAATGGTCTCAGGGTGATTTACTGTAGGACACAGGATTGATCCTTTTGCCAAAAGCTCCCAAGTAATCAGAAGGAATTTCCTCCAGTCCCCAGCCGCCTGATCGTTGGTCCTTTAACAGAACATCAGCCTGTCCCTGATGGTTCCCTTGGAGAGAAGTGGCTTCTTCACTGCCCTTTCTATGACCAGCCCATCCTCCTAAAGCCGGGCGGACACTGTGCGACTTTTTCACTCGTAGCACTCAAGCTTCAGCTCAAACTGTACGACTTCCTCGCAGGGCAGATCTCACGAGTCATGTGCTCACAATGTACGACCCAGTTCTCTGATGCGACCTGACTGCTCACACTGTTACGTCTGGTAGCAACACGTCGGACCTAAAAATATGCTAAAAATAGCAGTTTTTACACAACACATCAGACTGTTTTGTCTTGTTTTGCCTGTTGTCCTTTGGGAGTGCTGCAGGAGGACACACAGGGATTTATGGGGGTTGGATGAGGAAAACGAAATAAAGAAAGTAAATCTGTGTTTTGTGATCAGTTTAATTTGACATGAACACGACAAACACGCTTTCTTGACAATCTTTGTCAATGTGTGTAAAAAAGACGTTTAGAAATAAAAACAAACAACGTGTTTATTAGGGAAATAGCGGGCGAGCGGTGTTGATGCAGGATTGCGCATGCGCCGTGAGCGGTTCTGGTACTTTTTGGGTCGCAGCCGCTCGCTGCGCTGCTTCAACCCTCAGGAGGAACGAGCAAAATATCAAACACTCCAGAAGTCCGTGCGAGCTCACGATTGCTGATCGGTAGCTGGTCACGTGTGTTAATCGCCTCTCGTAACCCCCTGTACACGACACGACGCTCAGCGCAAAACTCGCCCCGATCTTGTGGATTCCTGCACGAGTGGAGAATCGGCTCAAAAAAGTAAAAAAGTCACACAGCGTACGCCCGGCTTAAGGTCTCTTCATTGGGCTGCAGACGAACTCACACCTGCCCGCTGACATTCCTGAACAAGTCTTACAACTGTAACGTGAGGAAATATGGGTTTTCTATCACAAAGGTGGTGTTGGACTCAGCTGTGTCAAAGCTGGGTCGCTGAGAACTTTCACCCACAGATTAAGACCTGAACGCCAGTGAGTCTGGGAGGAAACCATAACATCAACCACCTGCAGTCTACCAGAAGATGTGTTTACATGAGTTGTACCCAGACCAAGTCAAAACATAAAGTTTAAACTTCTTTTTCTTGATTTTAATGTTAAAAATAACCATTATCATTTTGCTCATTATAAATGTATTTAATCAAATGAATGGTTCTTATGCTTTGGGGTAATTATAATGGATTAATGAATCCACACTTAAGTAGATAATGTTGAATGTTTGGTACTGACCTTCACACTCAAGCACACAAACATCCACACACACCTTCCCACAGTAAAATCCAGACACATTTGATGACGCACATGTTTTTGCTTTGAGAAGAGAGGTTTTTGGTAAGTTTCAGTCTTTTTTGAGTCAGTTGGTGTTGGACAACGAGAGAGAACAGACCTGAAAACCAAAGGGGGGGCAGAGCCTGTTGGCTCGTTCTTCCCCCCTTTCACGCTGTTTCTGCCACGCCAGGCAGAATAGCTGAATCGCAACTTCTAACGCAGACTCATTACCGAGTCTTTTGATTTCTGAGTGAATTAACTTAAGAAAGCGCGTCGACAAAACGCTTTACCATCAACGTGTACCGAGGGCAACTCTGGACCGGGTCGCAGCGCATCTTTGTCTTTTCTGCCAGCCAAGGTGCCCTGGATGAAACATCCTAAGGTGACGCCCCGGATCCGAAAGAGGGTCCAAAAGAATTCGGTGAGACAGAACACGGTGTTTAGCGTTTTGATGCATCTTTTCCAACTAAGAGCCTAAGTTTATTCAAACCATCACTTTTCACTCAGACACCTGGTTCTTCCTGAAGCAAAATCAGATGCACTCACGCACCCATCCCAGCTCATATCACTCTCACCATCACAACATTCTCAATCTTCATAAATTCATCAGAAGGTCTATTTGAGCCAGAACAGCATATCAACTGTTAAAGAGATTGTCCCACAAAGTTACTAATGTTGATTGTATTTCCTGTTTGTCAATTTCAAAATCATTAGTTTAATTTGAAGAATTAAAACTTTTAAACGTCAAACTGGTTTCCTCATTGAACTGAAACACAGACACTCAGATATTATCGGCAGTTTATGGATGAAAACAACCTTTGAGTCTTCTGAACAATATAAAATTTGGTTATTGATTTATTAAAATTAATATTCCGAATTAATACGTAGCATGGTTCCTCTTTCATAAAAGAGCATAAAACCACAACGCTACACAACAACAAGGTGGTTGTCCAACCCTGCAGCTGGATAAACTTTACAGGTCCAGGAGCTACTGGACTTTCCTCGTCTCCATGAAGCCTTCTTCACAAATCCAGAGGAAACGTTGTTTTTCCGGACCAAGTTCATTTTCATAACCAACTTTCTAACAATTATAATTCAGAACTGAACAAAAACTGGAACCAGCTGTAAAAACTAGAATGGATGTGAACAGGAGTGCAGTTACTCACTAGACTCTGTGATAAAACAATTTCCCTGGATTCAAAGTAAATAAATGGGCAAATAGTTGTAAAGGCTTGAAGAACTAGAAGTTAAAAATGAGAAATAAAGGTGATTATTACCCAGGTCATGAGGGTGAAGGCCTGAATGCGCACAGGAGAGGAGGTGCAGCCCAACTCACTACACACTCGTTTCATTGTTGTCTGAATCAGGTCGTCTAGGGAGTTACCTGCAGATCAGACATCACAACCTTTAACTTAAAGAGGTGTGCTACAGGTGCAGAAAATGTGACCGGACCATGAACACACAGACACACCCAGAGGCCTCTTGTTGATCAGGCCTGCGAAGCACTTGGCAGCAGATGTGTAGGACAGCAGGTGGCTGCAGCTGCAGCTCAGCTCCTCCAGCTGGAACAGCAACCTCTCCATTTGGGGCACCTCCACCTGAACGTAACGCGTCCATTTCAGAACAGCAAACTTCAAACCCCAACTCAGAGTTATCTGAACTAACATCAGGACTGAGACTCACACTGCGAGGTAAGGAACACACACATGCCATGAGCAGACAAACCAGCTGAGACCGACTCCATGACTCTTCCTGCTGCTTCTGGGGAAAAACATCAACACCTCCTTAACCATACACCTTTGTAATAATGGAGAAAAAAAAAACAACACACGGAAACACACCGTGAGAAGCTGAATGTGTGAGGGGAAGGAATTATCAGGCAGAAAGGAGACGTCGCCATCCAGGAAGAGAGACACCGCCCTCGCCGCCGTCTGTCCTGCCAACCTGGAGACATGAAACCACCCGACAGGAAACCACATGGGACTTCACTTTCTAAAGCAGACTGCACAAACAAATCAAAGGCACTGACAAAACTAGAGCAGAGAAATTATATCAGTGATTATGATCGGCAAATGAGAAACACAACAGATTAAAGCTTCTACGGCCGGATATGTCTGTTCAAATAACTCAGATTAGTTCAAATAAAGACCCTTTTCACCATTAATGTCAAACCATTTTAAAAAAGGAAAATCAGCTAGAGAATTTTCCAGGTGGGAGGGTGAAGCTTGGTTGGGAGGTGGAGGGATCTGTGATCCATTACAAGCTAAAACAATAGACATAGACAGCTGAAATAACAGGTAAATGTATGCTTAATAGTTGTGTCATTCAGAAAATGACATGAGGAGCAACATCTGATGTTATTAAGCGTGTCTGACACATCGACCACCCCTCTGATGGAGTTTGTACTGACTTGGGCTGCAGCCGGGAGCAGGAAGTGCTGATGACAGGAACCAGCGCAGACAGAAACACCTCCTCGGTCAGGGGACTTCGATGACCAGACGACCCCTCATCTACAAAGTACAGCGTGTTCATTTTACATGATGATCTCCTACTTTAAAGACCAAGTTCACTCATTTTTCTATATTTCTATACTCATTACTTCTGTGGGTCAATCTCTGTGGGGAAAAAAGCTCTGGTGCGCCTGTTTCAGGAACTAGGAGTGAACCACGTCAAAGCTGAGCTTCAAACAGGATTTAGTCTCATTTCCTGAAACTTGGACATCTCACCTCTGATTGGCCAGCAGCAATGCAACTCTGCCACTGACTCTGTTTGCTTTGAAATGTTGACGTTTTACCTCCACAAATAACACATGCCTGAAGGAGTTCTGCCATGAGGTGGAGTTGCTAATGCTAATGGTTAGCTTCTACTAGCCAAGACATGCTCTACTTTCTCCAGGGTGCTAAACCAACAACAGCCTTCCCCGTCAGGAGCCAAAATGGATGAGTCCATGAATGCTAATTTGCCATTATGACGTGTAATCAACTGGCTTTTCTAATCTGAGTGTCTCTCTGTCCATTTTCTATTGGCAGCTACTCCAGGGGGAAAAAAGCTACAAGACTATTTTCCCGTTTAGCTTGCATGTTAAACTCAGAATGACAGATCATATTTAAAAAGATGACAAGTAAAAACAGGGATCTTGGCGTTTGCAGTTTTATAAAAGATAATAATAATATTGGTGGACTTTAAATGTCTTTAGGAAGAATTTAAAGTTTATTTACTCTGCAGCGCAGCCTGGAGAGCTAAAGACAGTAGGCGTGGGATGATGTTATCATGGAAACATCGCCCCGTCTCCTCAGTGTCCTGAACCTGCTCGGCTATCCTCTGAAGGCTGCGGCACGCCAGAACCACCTCGTCCACAGAGAAACGAGCCCCATCTGAAAGCAACAACATGATCCTGATTATCAGATGGTTTTTTTGGTTTTTCAGAGACACGCTGAGAAAATGTTGTGTGTTAAAAACACCAGTCTGGTAAACATAAATACAGATCCATTAGAGCAGGGGTCCCCAATCCTGGTCCTGGAGGGCCGGTATCCTGCATGTTTTAGTTTGAACTCTGTTTCAACACACCTGATTTCAATCAGCAGCTAATTAACAGGCTTCTGCAGAGCCTGATGAGCTGCTGAACAGGTGTTTCAACCACTGAATCAAGTCTGTTGGAGCAGAAAAACCACAAAACCTGCTGGATACCGGCCCTCCACGACCGGGATTGGGGACCCCTGCATTAGAGGATAGAAAACGCCTACAGACAGATTACCTGTGTGTGCTGAACTGAGGACCTGCAGGAGGACAGGTGTACTCTCAAAGACCACACTGGGTTGGAGGGACACGGCAGCCAGAGCAGACAAACAACGTTGGCGCATTGCATGATGGGAATTCATCTCTGAATTTTCTCTGGGATCTTGAACAAAGGAGATGAAAAAGTGTATTATAATCAACAGAAAATGTAAGAAAATTTCTAATTTATTTTTTCCGATTTCTTGACATTGCTCACCAGAAAACATCTCCTCCTTCAGCTTTGGGATCAGTTTAGTGATGAGGGCTGCAGGATGCAGCTCTGCTAAAGCTCCAGCACACTCAACAACAGCAGAACTGGAAGTAGAAACATAACCAAAACAGGATCAAGTAAACAAAAAAAAACACCAAGGCATTAAAATTTGCCCAACGGGAGTTGACCTGACACTCTCGTCCTCCTCGGTCAGCAACAGTCTGGTCAGGTGATCTACAGCCAGACCAACATCTGAGTCTAACAGCAGGCCTGAGCAACAGGAAGGAAACATTTCAGACTCCTGATCAGCCCAGATAGTCAGATATGAAAGGGTCCTACCTTTATGTTGTATCAGTGAGGTGAGAACGGTGGTAGCAGTGATCTGCAGACTGGAATTACTCTCGGAGAGAGCAGAAAACACCATGCTGCAAAGAGCAGCTCTGTACGCTGACAGCACACTCTCATCTACAAACACCAGAGATGGGTACAAGTTATGTGCATCTTTATACAGACCACTAGCCATGGACGTAATCTGGGGGGGGGGGGGGGGGGGGGGGGAGATGGGCCCCCCCCCCCCCCCCACTTTTTCCAAAGTCAAGTTTTGACCCCTGCACTTTTTACCATCCAAAAATATTATATATATATATATTATATTAAATTGACACTGGTTGAGCTCTAGGACCAAGCGGAAAACAACCGTTTGTGTTGAAGCCTGTTTCCCATTAGAGCATACTGTAGATACACTCCCCCGTGTCCCCCCACCTCTAAAGTGAAAATTACATCCATGCCACTGGTGTGAGATGGCTGAGCCTGATCATGCGATTTAAGTCCCATCAATCCCTGGAAGATGTCCATGTTTCTGAACTGATTTAAATATAAGAACAGATTTTGTTCATTTTAACACTAAAAGGTTTTTAACACGCTAAACCATTGCTTTCAAACTGGTTGCAGTGGTACTTTAGCCACAAACTTCAGCCACATCACATCAGACAGCCTTCTGCTGACCAGAACCAGCAGAACCCGTTTAATGGGTCAGGCTGGAACACTAGTGGGAGGTCTCTATCTGCCGTTATGGCAATAACAGTTTACTGTTGGCATCATGGAGGACCCTGAAAGTAAAAGTAAGAGAGCAAAAATGTCTTTGGAGCTGAAGCAAAGAGCTAAAACCAGAGTGAACTTTGGTGCAGCCTACGCTAGTCTGAGGGAGCTAAAGGAGGCTACGACATCACGGACTGATGGTGACCTGGCTTTGTTGCTAATGGACTTGTAAATCATAATATTTTTTGTCCAACAGGGTGGATCTTTTACTTTGTGGCTCACTTAGTGTTAGCTCGTTGTTGCAGCAGGGTTGACTAGTGCATCCAAAACTGATCCTCCTTTATGGGAGCGAGCAGTAACTCTTCAGTTACTTGATCAACATTATTGCTCAGATCTTTCTCCACAATTACAGCTCTATTGGAGATGCACTCTTTTTGGGTCTGTACAAATACATCGATTTGACAATAAAAAGGTGGGAGGGGTGGAAATATGCCTGAATAATAATCACACTGCAATCCTCTGACCTATAATCAAAGTGAATCACGAGGTGCTGAAAGAGTAAATCTAGTGATTACTTTGTGAAAATTCAAGAGTCTTATCAGTGTTTGTTATTTGAATGAAATAAACTCGGTTTCAACTTTAAATCAGAGGAATGATGAACTCACCGGTATCTGAAGACGTGTTTGTTTTCACTGACTTGATGAATCGTTGCACCACTTCCAACAACGTACGTCTATGAGAACACTGTTAAGAGAAGCTTATGACTCAGTAACCATGACAACAGCAAAGCTCTACACATGACTACGGATTCTCGGTCTGACCTGTGTTCTGCTGTTGTACTGCTCGATGAGAGAGGGCATGACAGCAGCTGTTATGATGTGGCTCGCCCTGTTGGAGGCGCTGCAGGCAGCCTGTAGCAGCTTGGCACTGGGCCATACCAGCTTCAGGTCGGGCTCGCACAGATGATGTTTACAGTCTGGGAAAATGTCACAAAGATGTTTGCACTGCTGTTAATTAGACGGTTTTAATGAAACCCTGCCTGTAAAAGGAGCCTTCGTTTTAAAGAACTGGTTCACCTGTTAGAACCAGATCCAGGAGGGTGATGAGGGTGTCTTCAGAATCAGAGTTCACCACTGAGCGAGACAGACAGGAAGTGAGTGCGGTGAGAGCGGTGAGGGCTGCTGACTCGATCTTCTCACTGGATGTCTGAAACACCTGCAGGCAGGAAACGGAGACGGGGCTGTACTGAGAGCACACACACCAGTGAAGAGGCTGGGTTTCACAGTAACGTCTCTATTTAGCCCCATTCCCACCTGTACCGGGTCGGCCCGGGCCGGGTAGCCCCAGTCGGCCCCAGCCTGGCCCGGTTGATTCCACACATCCTTGCCTTAAGCCCATGTGGGCTGATTCTACCCACCAATCAGAGGCTTGCTCTAATGGAAGGTGTGAATTTGCTGTCAGCAGTGGGCGTGTTGGCCCTGGTCGGCCTGAAGCAGTACCCCTCGGGAAGAGGGCCGAGAATGAGCCTTGGTTGGCCCGGGAAAATTCCAGGCCACCCAGATATGTAAACAACCTATGCTACCCGGCCCGGGCCGACCCGGTACAGGTGGGAATGGGGCTTTTGTTTCTGTTTATGAAATTTTATAATTTTATGTTTTCTGATGTCAATCTATTTCTGTTTTGAGATCATTATGATTTTATGACTTTGTTTTATGTGAAGCACACTTTGTGTTTCTATGTCTGTGATGAGTGCTATATATAAAAAAAATGTACTTACTTACTATTTATGGCACAGTCTGGTTTAGGGCTGGGCAATTTGGCCTAAAATCAACATCACCATATATCGTCACGTGCATTATGTTGAGTCACATTTTTACATGACTCAAGGTGGTACAGCATCTTAAAGGGACATTGCCAACCTACACACACCTTTTTCATTTTTTATTATCATTATTATTGTGGAAAAAACGATCATGATAAAAGTCGAAATTTTGATAATGATAAATATTGAATTTATTGCCCAGCCCCCGTCTGGTTGGATGGCAGCGTGAAAAATCATCTAAAACTCAATTTTGTGTTTACTCAGGTTGTCTTTGACACTGAAATGTGTTTGCTGATCTGAAACTTTTATGTGGGACAAAAAGGGAAAAAAAATAAATATGTGAGAGGTTAAATTATAGTTTTTGCAGCATTGAATGGGTGGAAAAAAAGGGTTGTTCACCGGGCCTTTCCACCAGACGTGTAAGCGTCACGCAACGTCAGCGAAGTGTAGTACGAAGCAATTAGCCGCTGTTATAGTGGATGGGTGTTTCCACCGGCCGCAAAGCGTCCCAGAAATGCTGTGAATACTTCAATTTTTTTTATACACTACGCTTCCAGAACATGTCAAGCTCAGCAGTTCAGATCGGGTCAGACAGGAAGTTGAACAAAAGCAGGGTAAAACATCCAGAAACTTTCAAAATAAAAGTCACTTGCAGATTTTCAGTTGATCAACTAGTAAAAGTACGTCATTACCTGTAACACCTCCAAAGCTGAGGCAAACAGGAAATAAACCACAGACCTTTTCGGATACATGCTGCCATCTATCTGAAATCTAATGTGTGGTTTTGCAATTTCCGGTCCTTCAGTGACTTTGCGGACCATTTGTGTGGAGCTCTTTTGCTGCTGTTTGCACCTGAAACACTCCCAGTAGGAAAGGTGCTCATGGCTAAAATGGTTATGCATCCATTGGAAAGCCAGGGTTAAACTAAAACGGCTCAAACTTTGTAAAACACTACAGACCTCTCTGCGCAGTGACGTCCACAGTCCCTGGAGGAATTCAGCCAAGTCTCTGTGATCATATTTTGACCCGCAAGCAGCCTGAAACAGATCAAATATAAAGAGATGACAAATCATCATAAAAGTCACATTTCATCTTACTTTAGCTTATTCTTCTCTAAGCTGCGGCTGTAGTCAGTCTCACAAGAGTCTGCAGTGAATCCAGCTTTGCACTCTGAATGTCCGAGTCCATCTTCTCAATGATGAGTGGCAACAGAAACTGGAAATGGACAAGAACATTTTTAGATCCTGAAATTGTACCATAATGAATAATCGTCATGTCACGATACCGCCCCACCTCTGCAAAGCTGGGAGTCCCTGTGAGGACGGTCCTCAGAGCCAGAATTAGCTCCTCTTTGGTGATGCCATGGGGGTCGTTGGGGGGCTGGAGAGGGTGAGAGGTGGTCACAAGAAGAGAGAGGAAAAAAACAAGATAATTTACAGGAAATTAAACCCAAGAAAAGCTTAAACAAGTGGTGATAAAATGTCAAATACAATCAGATGAACCAAAATGATTCACTTATTACGAATCTACTGAATATCTGAAACTAGTGTGTAGGATTTGTTTTGGCTCGTGCTCTGCTAAAGCTTCAGAGACTGGAATGCAAGTCTCTTTAAATGACGGATAATTTTCTGATTGTTTGGAGCCCCTGAAGAAAAAAAGATGAGTGCTCCCATCAGTCCTGTGTCCTCCAACAGTAAAGAATCCTGAGAGCAATCGCGTGTGTGTGAGGCTCTTTGACTCTAAACTAGTGATGCACAGATATGAACATTTTTGGGCCGATACCGATATCCAATATTAAGATCACTGCTATGGCCAATAACCGATATTTGCAGATGCAGAAATACTGACATTAATGCTTCTAAAATCAGTAATTTTGTATAAAACGAAAATTATTAAAGCCAAATTTACATTATTATGTACACACACCACACACATTTATGGTTCTGAGATGATTTCATTCACTGTTCACATGACTAAACATAGACACATCACCCCCTCACCCTCTGAAACAGGCAAACAAATGAAGACAAGATGGAAAAAATATTGGTCGTTAATATCGGCCCGGTTTTATTTATCAAACCGATACAGATATGTTAAAAAATGACTAAAATCGGCCGATACCGACATTGATGCCGATATATTGTCCATCCCTACGCTAAACGGTTTAGTTTTTTGCTCCAGAGTCGGTCTGTTCTGCCAACATCAGTGATGGTAAATGGCCTGTATTTGATATAGCACCTTCTAGAGTCCTGGAACCCCCTACGTTTGCCGACAGGGACGAGGAAATTCAGCACATTACTCCTGTGCTGGCATTGTTACACTGGCTTCCTGTGGTCTATTGAACGTCCTTTGCTTTGTCTTCTGGTCTCTATATGGTGGTGCTCCACCATACTTTGCAGCATTATTAACACGTCACACCCCTTCACGATCTCTACGCTCGGCTGAGCTGGAGCTACTGACTGTTCCTCAATCCCGGTACAGATCTAGATGAGATCGGGCTTTCTCGGTCTTGGCTCCATCCCTCTGGAATGAGTTGCCACTTGGCATCAAACAGTCACCCTCACCTGTTGTCTTCAAGAGTCAAATACAGGCCAGGAGTCACGTGAAGGCTCATGTTTATCGTTTGGCTTTTATGTGACTTGTTTTTATTTTTCTTATCCTTCTCTGATGTATATATAATAGGGCTGGGCAATAAATAAAAAATGTATCGTTATCTAAATTTCTGACTCTTATCGAGATAATTGTTCCCATGTCAATAAATTTGATAATAAGAAATTAAAAGATGTATGTAGGTTGGCAGCGTTAATGTACCTTTAAGACGCTGCACCACCTTGAGTCATGTAAAAATGTGACTCAACTAAAACACGCCACAGCTCCATCTAGTGGACAACTTTTGTTTCTGCGCATACCTGTAGTTATCGTCCATTTATCGTTATCGAGGTGAAATCCTCTATGTGGCATAGAGTATATATACATATATTAACATATATATGTGTGTGTGTGTTCCATCATGCTTTTATGTTTGTATGTGGTTTTTAGGACTTTTTATCAATCTGTTTTTATTTTAATCTATGTCATGGTCAGTGCCTTGGGCTTCCGCAGAGGCAGTGGAGGGCGCTCTATAAATAGATTGATTGAAGGTGCTTTACAACGCAATCAGTCATTCATCCATTCACACACACATTCACACCCTGGTGGGGATGAGCTACGATGTAGCCACAGCTACCCTGGGGCGCATTGACAGACGAGGCTGCCATACACTGGCGCCACCGGTCCCTCCGACCACCACCAGCAGGCAAGGGGGGTTAAGTGTCTTGCCTGACAGCAACAAACTGTGATGAGCTCAACCAGCTGAGTGAACAGGAACTTACAGGGGTGAAGTCTATGGGGAAGTAGCAGGACGTCACTTCGAACAGCTCCTCTGTGAATTTACCTGATTGGGAAAGTAAAAAGGTGAAACAGTGACAATAAAAGAGGAACAGAGGATGGTGCGGTGAGAAGATCCTCACCTAGACTGTATCCTCCCAGAATGATGTTGTTGGCTATCTGGAAGGCTAACAGGAGGTTGCGGGGATCCCTCTCTCCGTCCATTGACTGGACAAATCCAAAAACAAAGTCGGCTCCCAAACCTTTCAGCTCTGATGGAACGTCAAGCAGAAAAAAGCCACTTTGATTAAGCTTTTTAAAAAGGACATATAATGTCCCATTGTGGACAGCTTACTGAACAGCCTCTGTTCAGAGAAACAGTTCAAATCTGACAAGACTGATGGGCTAACAGCTAGTCTAATTGCAGCCAAGACTAAAGCGTGTTTCTCGTGTTAACGCCGCCATCAATCATTACATTAGTGCTGTAAAATATTGTTATTTAAAGTTTAACTATAACCAAATGCAGAAATCTATTCATATTCCTGCAGAAATTCACAGAAGCTTAAATGTTTATAAAATATTGCTGCATGAGCTCCAGAGACTTCAGTCAATTTATGTTACAAAATTTTGTTACAGAAATATTTTTGTTTTATAAAACACAAATAATACAACAAAAAACATCACATATAACTTGTGGGTTTAGCTCCCAGGAAACAGCTGAGAACGTTTTGGCTAGTAGAAGCTAACTATTAGCATTAGGAACTCCACCAGACAGCAGAACTCCTCCAGGCTTGTGCTATTTGTGGAGATGAAACATTACCATTGTAGAGCAGAGTCAGTGGTAGAGATGTGTTGCTGTTATCCAATCAGATGTGAGATGACAAATATCAGGAAATAAGAGTCTAAATCTTGTCGTCTGAAGCTATTTTCTCCATCAGCTGAATTCTCTGTGATACACTGTAGAGTAAAGAGCTCTGGAGTCCTCTGACTCTGAAAGGAGCTACACAAGTGTGGATTATTTATCAGAACCACCCAGGACTGTTCAAAATCCCCATGAGGGCTACAAATAGCCTGTGTGTCCCACTTTGGACACCACTGACATAAACCTTATTTACATTCGTAGGCCTGTCTCTACATCCATTCATGATTACGGTTGGGCAACGTTTGAATTTGAACAATTCCGATTCTAATTCCTTGTTTCAATTCTGGTTCCTAAAGATTTCCGATTCTGATTCTTTCAAGTGGTAGGATCCAAAAAACTACATGTTTTAAATGAGCCAGCTAACCACAGGGTTTACTTGATGAAATAATCTGAATTTCGACATGAATTTTAATTCTATGAACAACAACATCACCTTCATTTAGGCAAAAGCATGTTTTCAAGAAAGAAACAAAAAGACTTGAAACACAATCCGTGTGTTTGTTTCTGACCACAACCAAAGTCTGGGAACTGAAGACGCCTCAGGCTAAATGTCTCCAACATAACCAGAAAGTTCCAGCTGCTTTCACCTAAACCTCTCAGGATGATCATGTCCAGGGTGACCGAGTTCACACCAGCCTGCTGCAGCAGCATTCAGTCAGAAGGGAAACTGGAACTTAAACGTAGCTGCTGTCCAAACTAATCTAACAGATGTAAACAACAAAACTCTCCAAAGACTAAATAGTTCAAAAAAGAAAAAAATCTCACAACTTTGCATTTTGTGAGATATTTTTATTATTATCTTTATTTATTTATTATCCCTACCGGCTTCTATTGGCCAGAACCGGGTGTGGTCCACCACAGGGAAAGCTGCTCTAGCATGATGACTAATTATTTTACAGCTTATTGTTCAGCCTTCTGACGCTCACGCTCACACGGACGAGTGTTGGTGAGCGGCTGCGTTTGACTGCTGACGCTCCGTGTGTTTTTATTTCTGCAGTGAGACAAACTCACCTCACACCGCCCGGTTTGTTCTTTAAAACTTGTATTAAATTGACTGTACCGATGCGTTTTAACGAGCTTCCACTGCGCCGTACTTTTTTCTGAGGAATTAAAGTTTACATCACGCAGTAAAAGTTCAGCAGACTGTTGTTTACAGGGAGGAGGGACACGATGCTGCTCTCAGGGTCTCTGTGGGCTGCAGAGTAGGACCGCTGGTGTGATCAGCTCTGAAAGGTGTTGAGCAGAATTTGCAGAACATGTTTTTTTTTTTCGCCACAGATTCTTCTTCTAGTCTAGTCTGCAAATCAAAACTAGGAATCAAAATGTTAAAAACTGAATGAATCTGGGAAAAACTGACAGCTAGTCCCAGCTCCAACCGATGCTTGATGCACAACACTAATCATGAGAACTTTTTATTGCTCCGTAGGGTCACAGGGTGCTGGTGTCTAACTCCATGGAGTGAGAGGTGAGGGACACCCTGGACAGGGTCTCCTTTACAGAGAAACACAGAGAAAAACTCTGTGTCTCATCTAGGGACAGTTCAGAGTCTTCCATCAACCCAGCCTAGATGTTTTTGGTCTGTGGGAGGAAACCAGAGCACCCGGAGAAAACCCACACCTGCACAGAGGGAACACGCCAACTCCCTGCAGAAAGGCTGCAGCTGGGATTTGAACCTGCACTGCAGAGCAACCAACTGCACCACCAAGCATCCTGACATACCTTCTATTATATAAACTATAAGCACAATGAAGCACTTAGATAGTGAGGTCTAAGCAACATCAGAACCTAACTGTTTGAAAATGGCTTCAGCTCCCCCCTCTGATTGTTTCATAGCTTTACTCCAAACGCAACGCTTTTAGAAGTACACACACTCAAACTTCTATTGTTGCAAACCCTGCCGATAATTCTAAACTCCCTTACGTTACAGAAAACATGCTTTCAGCATTTCCTCATAGGTGATCCAGCTCTCCCTTTTCTTACCTGCTTCTCTCGTCTCCATGAGGTTGATGAGCATGTTGTAGACGCAGCCTCTCTCTGTGAGCATCAACGACTGCAGGTGGGAGACAAACTGAGGTGAGCTCGCAGCAACAATGGCAACACTTAAAATGACCTAACAACACATTTAGTAAGAAGGAACAGCATTATGGTCAGGAGTTACGCTGGTACCTGAGGTCACCTTAAAGAGTGAGGTGAAATTTAACAACACCCAAACTGGGAAGCTTGTGTGAAACATTACATAAATGCTGATACTGTTGTGCAACAGTGTGTGAGCCTCACCTGAACATGAACGTCCTGAAACACAGACCTGAGCATCGAGACGGCAGAGCCAGGAGGCAGTGCTGTGCATTTTGTCTGGGACAAACAAAAACACACACTTAACAGACCAAAAATTCTGCAACTCCTTCTGATCTAAATGAATTGATTAAAGCCAGGCAGGTCTTTGGCTACTGCAAATCTACTTCAGATGGACTTACCAATGCCTGAAGTCCCCGTAAAACAGGCGGCGTGACGACGTGATGGTCCTTCAGACGGTTTTCATAGAAGGCAATCAGCACCTCCACTGAGGGGGTGAGAAAAGTGATCAATCTTTCCTTCTATTCTCCCATTCCTAATATTCCTAATTACCAGCAGTGTGCTTTATGTGAGCGAGAGGACGACGTCATAAGAGGGGTACCTTCTCTCTCTGTGAGATCTGCATAGTTCTCCTGTAAAACGTCTGAGAGTAGCTGGACTCCTCGCGCGCGAGTGTGAGGCTGAGAACTCGTCAGGCTTCCACTACAACAGGAACAGAAACAAAACATTAATTCAGCTGAGCTGATAACGGAGCATAAGGCCAAGTAATGTAGTTTCAGTCAGCGAGCTAGATTTAGAAAAGTACAGCCTATTGTTGTGTACTGCTAGCAAAAGTGTACATGCTAGAGATCGTGTTAATGACTAAAGATTAGGAACACAAACCAGTCAGACATTTGAAAGCGACTGGTTAATATCATCATTTAGAAACGCTGTGCAAAAGTTTGTGCCTCCTAACAGATTTCATATGTTTATGCTTTTTTGTCTCACATACACATTACAGATCACCAAACACATCCCAGTAACACACCAAAACCATTTATTAAAATATATATATATACATATAACTCAATGACCCGTCTCACATTTATTTAAAAAAACTAACATCTGGATGATATTTGGGAAAGTATTCCTTAGACTGATGAAACAAAAAAGAGCTTTCTGGAAGGTGCGTCCCGTTCCATCTGGAATAAAACTAACCCTAAACATCATATAACCATCAGATAGTTGAACCTCGGATTCAGGAACAACAATGTGGTTTTTGTCGTGGCTGTGGAACGCCGGACCAGCTCTATACCCTTAGGGGGTCCTGGAGGGTGTGTGGGAGTTCGTCCAACCAATCTATGTGTGTTTTGTGGATTTGGAGAAGTAGTCTGACCGCGTCTCTCAGGGCGTCTTTTATCTTTCTTTTTTTTTTTTTTTTTGCACCGAGTACCACAGCAATTTCCTAATGTTGTGATTCTCGCACATATGGATATAAAGCCCTTCTGATTCTGATAACTTTTATGGACAGGAATTCTAGCTGCAGCCGAGTGTGAAGAAGCTGAGATGAGAATCAGTTCTTCTAAATCTGAGACCATGGTCTTGAGTCAGAGTGGAATGCCTTCTGCGGGTCGGGGTAGAGGTCATGCCCCAAGTGGAGGAATTTAAGTATCTCAGGGTCTTGTTCACAAGATGGAGCGTGAGACTGATAGGTGGATTGGTGCTGCATCTGTAGTGATGCGGGCGTTGTACCTAAGAGAGAGCTTAGCCGGAAGACAAAGCTCTCAATTGACCGGATGATATAAGTTCCTACTCTCACCTATGGTCACTCACGAGAGAAAGAATGAGACTGCAGATACAAATAGTTGAAATGAGTTTCCTCCACAGAGTGTCTGGGCTCTCCCTTAAAGTGACAATGTGTAGTTTACCTGGCGATAGGGGGCAGTACATACCTAAATGATTGCAAGCATTACTTTTGTGTTCAAGTAAGACCTTACCAATGGATGGCCATTCGGGTCAAAAATCCCTGAGAGTGCATCCTCCAGCAAAATAACAAGAACATCATCTTCCCTTTCATCATGAGTGAAGAGGTATACAGTGGGGCAAAAAAGTATTTAGTCAGCCACCGATTGTGCAAGTTCTCCCACTTAAAATGATGACAGAGGTCAGTAATTTACATCATAGGTACACTTCAACTGTGAGAGACAGAATGTGAAAAAAAAAATCCATGAATTCACATGGCAGGATTTTTAAAGAATTTATTTGTAAATCAGGGTGGAAAATAAGTATTTGGTCAATAACAAAAATTCAACTCAATACTTTGTAACATAACCTTTGTTGGCAATAACAGAGGTCAAACGATTACTATGGGTCTTTACCAGGTTTGCACACACAGTAGCTGGTATTTTGGCCCATTCCTCCATGCAGATCTTCTCGAGAGCAGTGATGTTTTGGGGCTGTCGCCGAGCAACACGGACTTTCAACTCCCTCCACAGATTTTCTATGGGGTTGAGGTCTGGAGACTGGCTAGGCCACTCCAGGACTTTAAAATGCTTCTTACGGAGCCACTCCTTTGTTGGAAGACCCAGCCACGTTTCATCTTCAAAGCTCTCACTGATGGAAGGAGGTTTTGGCTCAGAATCTCACGATACATGGCCCCATTCATTCTGTCCTTAACACGGATCAGTCGTCCTGTCCCCTTAGCAGAAAAACAGCCCCAAAGCATGATGTTCCCACCCCCATGCTTCACAGTAGGTATGGTGTTCTTGGGATGCAACTCAGTATTCTTCTTCCTCCAAACACGACGAGTTGAGTTTATACCAAAAAGTTCTACTTTGGTTTCATCTGACCACATGACATTCTCCCAATCCTCTGCTGTATCATCCATGTGCTCTCTGGCAAACTTCAGACGGGCCTGGACATGCACTGGCTTCAGCAGCGGAACACGTCTGGCACTGCAGGATTTGATTCCCTGCCGTTGTAGTGTGTTACTGATGGTGACCTTTGTTACTGTGGTCCCAGCTCTCTGCAGGTCATTCACCAGGTCCCCCCGTGTGGTTCTGGGATTCTTGCTCATCGTTCTCATGATCATTTTGACCCCACGGGATGAGATCTTGCATGGAGCTCCAGATCGAGGGAGATTATCAGTGGTCTTGTATGTCTTCCATTTTCTGATAATTGCTCCCACAGTTGATTTTTTCACACCAAGCTGCTTGCCTATTGTAGATTCACTCTTCCCAGTCTGGTGCAGGTCTACAATTCTTTTCCTGGTGTCCTTCGAAAGTTCTTTGGTCTTGGCCATAGTGGAGTTTGGAGTCTGACTGTTTGAGGCTGTGGACAGGTGTCTTTTATACAGATAATGAGTTCAAACAGGTGCCATTAATACAGGTAACGAGTGGAGGACAGAAAAGCTTCTTAAAGAAGACGTTACAGGTCTGTGAGAGCCAGAGATTTTCCTTGTTTGAAGTGACCAAATACTTATTTTCCACCCTGATTTACAAATAAATTCTTTAAAAATCCTGCCATGTGAATTCATGGATTTTTTTTCACATTCTGTCTCTCACAGTTGAAGTGTACCTATGATGTAAATTACTGACCTCTGTCATCATTTTAAGTGGGAGAACTTGGACAATCGGTGGCTGAATAAATACTTTTTTGCCCCACTGTATGTGTAAAACAACAATATTTATAAATGGTGGAAGTTTGGTAACCATTTGTTACAAATCACTAAATGCAATCTGTCCTCACGGGCTTCCGTAGAAGGAAACATGACGTCCAATATGGCGTCGCCCAGAGACTTTGACTGCTCCCATGTATTTTAGAACAGACTTCTATGGTTATATGTTATGAAACTACCAATATTTTCATCAACCGGGCATCTTTGAATTCATTTACAATATTTTAACGGATATTTCTAGAGGTTAATTGTGAAAACTACACATTTTCACTTTAAAGATGTGATGAGAAGCTGAGTTAGATAGGTTTAGATAGCTTCTACCTCCCTCAATACACACTTTCAACATTTTTGTATTTACATATGTCAATCATCTATTTTATAACATTGAGATTACAGTGTAACAAAAAGCACGAATGGTTCTGCTTTTGTTTTGTTTATTTGTGATGCTGCTGACAACTCACCCAAGCGCTTCCACAAGCTGCAGCATGGTGAACTGTCCATCTTTGACCCCTGAAGAAGAAGGTAGTTTTAGTGGACTACAACTAACGACACTGACGACACAGCAAACAACAAGCAAACACTCAGATAACTAAGTATTCATCCGAAAACCCAGCTGTAGGCTCAAAGGTTCACATGGTTCAATGAGAGGGGGTAGCTACAAACAAACAGCAGTTAGCAGGCTACACACCCCGGACGACCCGTCGTCATTTAACACAAAACACATTATTTACAGCACGTTGTCAAATTGACAAATGTGAAGATCAGCGCTGAAACGACCCTGCTTTATTTCAACAGTTCGTATCACCAGCACAGGATGTTGTGATGCTAGGTTAGCTTGGTTAACGTTCATGCCATGTTGCGCATCCAAAGCGCGTGTCCGCAGCCTCAGCAGCCAGTTTCTGGCACAGTTGTCCCCTAATAAATTTAACTAAGTATAAAGAGGACTTGTATACCCTTCGCTGCCTCCTTTGCCTTGCTGTCTTGTTGTCCGGAGACAAATTCCTCCACCAGAGAAAGTAGCAAAGGACTCTCTTCTGCCATCGTGCTTGTCACGCCGAATGAACTACGCATGCGCGGAAAGTTTGACAAAAGTCACGTTTTAGGAGAAAAAACGAGATGGTCCTAATCATTATTAAACAAGTATTATTTAATTTGAGTATTTTTTTCAGCTGTGAGCATATTTTTAAACTTAAATTGTGACAAACAATGAAAACGCTAAACGTTAAAAAATTTGGTTTTGTTCAATCAAGCCACATCCTCTAAATGTTCAGACACAAAAAGGTCAACTTCTGTGTTTTCCGATACAAAGACATTTTAGCATGCAATTTTGTGAGAAACTGTGAGAAAAGTAAAGATTCTAGCAGAGTCAGGAAGTTTGTGTAAAATTCCTAGTAGCTGATAGGTTATCACAGACTCGTAGCTGACCAATCATGGTTAAGACCTGTGGTAGAAACGCCCACCTTCTTCGCATGCGCAGGAAAAATTCCAATAAATGACTGAATAACTGAAAAAAAAGATTAACAAACAACCAAACAAATAAATAAACGCATAAATAAATAAATGAAACCGGAAATAAACATGTATTTATTTACCTGAAGTCAGGTCGCAGGGCCAATTGCCTAGAGTGGCCCAATCTTCTCTTTCCCCAGCCAGAACCCTAAAAAGGTGCTATATAAATGCAGGAAATGTATCATTAACCTGGATAACGCATGGTGGGGGCTGTTCATTGCTATACTGTGATCTGTAAAAATGTGGATGTAATGTAAGGTTAGGTAATGAACCAATAAAAATCTTGAATTTTTTTTTTGGATTTATCATTAACCTGGAGTCCCTCCTGGATGGCTGAGCTTCTCACCCTAGGGAGAGCCCAGCCACCCTGCAGAGGAAATTCATTTTGGCCGTGTGTATCTGCGATCTCATTCTTTTGGTCACTACCTAAAGCTCATGACCATAGGTGAGGGCTGGAACATAGATCAACCGAAAAATTGAGAGCTTCCCCTTCCGGCTCAACTCTCTCTTCACCACGACAGACATTGCTGCAAACGTAGCACCAATTCGCCTATTGACCATTAAGCTCAATTTTTCCCTCACTCATGAACAAGACCCTGAGATACTTAAACTCCTTCACTTGAAGCAGAACCTCGTCCCTGACCTGGAGAAGGCATTCAATCCTTTTCCGACTCAGGACCATGGTCTCAGTTTTAGAGGAGTTGATTTTCATCCCAGCCGCTTCACACTCTGCTGCAAACCGCTCCAGCGAAAGCTGGAGGTCATGATCTGATTAAGCTAACATGGCTGCATCATTGACAAAAAGCAGATACCTGATCCTTAGGCCACCAAGACGGTTCCCCTCAACACCTTGGCGGTGCCTAGAAATCCAGTCCATAAAAGTTATGAAGATAATTGATGAGAAAAGGTAGCCTTGGCAGAGTCCAACTCTCACTGGAGATGACCCCGGCTTACTGCTGGCAATACGGACCAAGCTCTGACATTGGTCATATTGGAAACTAACAGCCCGTATCAAAGGGTTCTGTACTCCTGAAGCACCCTCCACAGGGCTCTCCAAGGGACACGGTCGAACGCTTTCTTTAAAATCACAAAACACATGTAGAATGGTTGGGCAAACTCCCACATACCCTCCCGGACTCCCCAAAGGGTATGGAGCTGGTCCAGTTTTCCACGGCCAGAACGAAAATCACATTGCTCCTCCTGGATCTGAGGTTCGACAATCCAATGAATGCTCTTCTCCAGAACCCCTGAATAGACTTTACCAGGGAGGCTTAGGAGTGTGATCGCCCTGTTGTTGGAACACACCCTGCACCCCACACCTTTTTAAATAGGGGGACCACCACCCCGGTCTGCCAATCCAGTGGATCTGGCCTCGATGTCTACATGATATTGCAGATCTGCGTTAACAAACACAGCCCCACAACATCTAGAGCCTTAAGGAACTCTGGGTGCATCACATCCAGCCCTGGGGCCTGGGCTTTTAAACCATCTCAGTGACCTCAGAACCAAAGATTGGAGAGCCCAACCTGAAGTCCACAGACTTTGTTTCCTCAGTAGGCATGTGAGGAGTTTGGTGAGACCATAGAGCAACACTTCTGTACGGCTTCCAGGAGATTCTGGTCAACAATCTGGCACGTCAAGAGGGGAAATCAGTGCTCTAACAACACTGTTTATAGTGGGGATGGTGTGCAGCTGACCTCGACTTGGGAATGGGAAGTAGTGGATTGGTGGGTGAAGAACTTCGAAGACCTCCTCAATACCAGCTTAAAGGCCTAGTGGTATGAGTATCTGAGACTGGGAGATTGTGGGTTAAAACCCATGGTCGGGTCATAATAAAAAAATTGGACCCAATGCCTCCCTGCTGACACTCAGCATAAAAGGGTTTGATTGAGGGTTAAACCACCTTTGTGTACTGGTGTTATGTCAGCCTTCCGGTCAGTTCCGCTCTTGAAACGCGTTTCCCCACCGCTCCGCACCACCCAAGCGGCAAAAACGTGCAAACTCATTACAAACTCGTTCCCGCAGTGCGCTCTGGTTTTGGTTTAATACAAGCCACAGATCTAAGTTGTGTTTATTTATGAAAACTTTGTAGAAATGAGCTCCATGAGCCAAGCTCTGGTGTCACAATGAGAGGTTCAGCCATGACACTCTGTAGATCACCTGCTGCTGATGAGAGGATTTCTCCTGTCAGTGAAACAGGTGATCTGCTGCCAACCCCAACCCAACAAGCTTCTGTTCCTAGCGTTACGTCAATATGTGTTCCCCCCTCGAAATCTGTTTCTTTTGCACCCAGCTGCGAGTTTGAACCATTCACTCGCAAAAAATGTGTGTCCTTACCCTAACCATAACCCTGAAACAAACATAAAAATTGTGCTACACATAATATTTTCAAAATTTATATTTATGCAAAACATACCTTTTTGGTGACTGGGTGGTTATGGTTGGGGTAAGGGTTAGGGTTATTTTTTGTGATTGGGTCATTTTCACTTGCAGCTGGATACAAAAGAAACAGATCTCGAGGGTGGAACACATATCAATATAACACCGGAAACCAGCTGTCCCGCTGAGCCACACGTCTTTTCTGGTGGTCGGTTCTGACCTGGTTCTGACGGTGATCTAAGTTCCATCCATCCATCCATCCGCTTATCCGGAGTCGGGTCGCGGGGGCAGTAGCCTAAGGCGAGAGGCCCAGACTTTCCTCTCCCCAGCTTCTTGGGCCAGCTCCTCCGAGGGAATCCCAAGTTGTTCCCTGGCCAGGTGAGAGACATAGTCCCTCCACCGTGTCCTGGGTCTACCTTTAGGTCTCCTCCTGGTTGGACGTGCCCGGAAAACCTCACCAGGGAGGCGCCAGGAGGCATCCTGACCAGAAATCCACATTTAATTTTTTAAACCCTACCACGGGTCTCCGGAGCCCAGAAGTCCCGTCTTTTCAGCTGCACAAAACGCCCTCAGGTACAGAGATAAAGGCGTTGTTTCTCTTATCTGGAAACCCGTGGTCTTGATGTCCAGACAGGCTGGAGTTGGCACAGCCTTCACACACTATAGTTTATCCAAATGAACACAGTCCAACACTAGTAAACCCACACACTCACTGGATAACATGACCTCTCTACCCTAAAACTAGCCACTGTCCACACTGAGCTGAGGCGGCCTAGCTTCTAACTCCCTTTGGTTAAGTCAGAGGTTCAGATTTAGAAAAAGGAGCCTTTTTAGAAGCTTTGCTGAGAAAGGATACTTTTTACTAGAAAACTTTGCTGTTATGTATTTTCAAACAAAATATCCACAATAAGCATTTCAAATAGTATATGAATTAGAAAAAAATCCTCCAATTTGCTCTTTAAGCTGGACAATATCAAATATAAAAAAGTGTTCACATATAACTAATCTTTAATGAAAAAAAAATAGTAATAACTTTTAATTTTAATATTGATTTTATTTCATTTCTAAGGTGTAGATGTCTGTGAACATTACAGAAAATTCTGATTGGTGTAAAGATTACATGATATTATTAATAACAGGTCATGATCTAAAGCGGGTCCATCTGAGGTATAAAACTCTGCTCAGGGCCTAAAGCCCTGCAGATATGTGTTTCTATAAATACCAACAGCAAATAAATAACAGCAGCTGGACTCTACTTTGGTTTTGCAAGTTTTGCATGCTCACATTTACCAGCAGCTCTGCCAGTTGATTGGTTCTTTTGGTAACTAGTGATGTCAGTTCAGTTCTGGTACTGAGCGGCATGGATGCATCAGTGGATTTTACTGTAGTAGAAGAAGAAGAAGAAAATATCATTTCTATAGCGCCTCTCAAGATAAAAATCACGAGGCGCTTAAAGTCAGTGTTCATAATTAATTAAAGAAAGGACAGGGAAGCATTGTTAACTCAAATATACCATTATAATTCTGTGAACATGTATAGATATTTTATTAAACATTTTTTCCAGCCTGTAACTCAACTTTTTTTTTTTCAAATTGCATCAGATTGATGCTTTTAAATAAAATATGTCCACTTTTTTCTTCTGGGGGGCCATGCCCCCGGACCCCCCTAGAGTAGTTTAATACTTATCATCTTTTTCATGTCTGCTCTTTGGTGCTGGTGCACACCTTGTGGTGGAATAAGAGCAAACAAATTGCAACACCCACACTTAAAAAAAGCTTGCTACGCCCCTGAAAGGACCAAATAGCTCCTGAGGCGGCCATGTCTGCAGCTCACCGCTCCCCCAGGGGATAGGTCAAACGCAGAGAATGAATTTCACCAGTGTTGACTAATGGGACTTTAATCTTTAATTCATGGGTTTAATTAAAGTTAAATTTAATTAAATCCACCAGCACGTCTTCCAGTCAGGGGGCAGAGTCGAAGGGACCTTGGATTGGACTCTCCAATCTCTGGAAACAAACAAAATTGTCAATAAATAAATGAAATTGTGAAAAAATAAATATATACATTTGGAAATAAATAGTAAAATTAAAAATAACCCAAATAAATAAATAAATAAATAAATCTTGTTTTGGCAGGATGAGTCCATAAGTTTTTGGATTGTAGTAATAAAATATTATTAAAAGTAACGCTTAGAACTGTAATAAACGCGTAATAGATGTGTCCAAAAATTTCCGAGGATACATTTCTCATGTACCCTACCTGAGTGGCTTTGCGCATGCGTAAAAAAGTTCGGTTGCGCTAGCTCACCGCTCCTAGTCACCTTTTACCAACTGGGTGTTAAGAATCGATATAGGTGTTCTTTGGGAAAACGAACCGGAGACCACGCCAGGGGAGTGAAATACTTCCTCCCAGCGAGGCTTGCGGAAAACCGTAGCGACTTGCCTATCATGGTCAAAGCTCTAACATGCAGAGGAATAAATAATCTCGGAAGTGCTGAAGTTTGTTTACGGACGATGAGGTAGCTAACTCGTTAGCCCAGTTAGCCTGTTAGCGAGAAAAGCTGCGCGTTTTCATAGTTTAACAACGTTTATAATGAATTCAGCTAAGCAGGTGGGTTGCATTGAAGACAGCTTTACCTAAAATTGAAAAGTAATTGTTTGATCGTGTGCTTGCGTTTGCTTTAGGCGAGCCACAGGATTTCAAATTAGTCAAACACAAAACAACGTTTGCTTAAAAAGTCGAAGAAACTGCTCATCCAGGCTAAATCCTTCAGGTATAACTAGCCTGATCCGTGATACTGGATATACCACTGTGGTTACGAATGACATATCAGGTTTGCGGTGTTGTACCTGCGACTCCTCATCAGCATCAGACCTAAGCTCGTCGTATTGGTCCACGATGGCCCCCTTGTTCAGTTAATAAGTCCAGTGGAGTGAGTTGGACCATGGGAGGATGCGTGGGGAGATACTGGAACGGCTGGGAGGACTCACGCAGCCGAGGCTCGTCCAGGAACGGTGGAAGAGGAGGTAAGGCTGTTTTAAAGGACTTTTTGGGAGTCAAAAAACAAATGTGAGAATTACACACGTGTCAGTATTGAAACTTAAGTGGCTTTTTATACTTAAAAGTTAATATGTGTTAAAGAAACCAAGTGAAAGATCCTTGCGTCTCACTTCTGTGCCAGAGATTGGTTCTAAAGCTTGGTCCTGCTAGCTGTGCAGCTTCCCAGCAATTTTCTGGCTCTTATTCAGCTTCCAAATCCTTGGGCTTGTCGGATGGATTGTGTACATTGTGTGGAATTACTGTTTGGGATTAAGAACGAGCCTGTGGTTATTCAATAGTTTTGTTATGAATAAAAAAAAAGTTTGTGTTTTTTTTAGTGTTTCAAAACTGATTTGTCAGATCAGATCTGAATCTCCACCCTGATTTAAGCTTGTGTGTGAGCACAATTAACCAAATATACATCATCAGTGGAGCCCTAATATCAGGATTCACTGTCACAGGAAAAAAAACTACATTGCTGTTGTAGTGTAGTGTAGGAAGTCCTTCAAGCTTATTTAAACAAACAAAATGTAACATAAGGAGAAACGCTTCATGGCGGAAAATGACTGCCTGAGTTACTAACCCATTTATCCACCTTCAGATGTAGCATAAAGTTGTCAAATTTGTGGTAGTTAAGTACAATTATTTTCATTTATTCCATCAGAAGAAAAGCAGACATTGACCCAGTAAAATTATGTATCAAACACAATCCAGAATGTTAAGATGTGATTTTCTTTCTGATTTACCAGCTGTTACAACATATTTAGTGACTCTACAGAATCTTCTTTTAAAGTGGCAGTGTGTAGTTTCCTGGTGCTAGGAGGCAGTTCATATACACATTTCAGGGTGGTTTTTCATCATATCGCCATGATTGTCGCTAAAACATTACAGAAAATGTTGTTACCTGTGGAGCAGAAAACATGCAACCTCGGTGTGACTTCTCAGAATTTGATAGTCCTTCAGTTTATAGGGAGCCTGAGTCTCTTCCTCTTCTGGTCGGCTCATGGTTCCCCGGAAGAACGAAAAAAATGAATGCAAGTCAACTGGGCTAAAAGAGCGATTTTCTAATCCGCTTTGTTTTACGCCCTGGATCGCGCATATATTCTGTACTTTTATTTAAATGAAAACTAATGATGTGTGTTTCGACCACTTCAGTCACATACTTAGAAATTTCTAAGCTTGTAAAAGATCGTAATTAGCATGACTATAAATCAGACATCAGTACATTGCATAAATGGCATCACCACTAGGGGTGGGAATTGATACGTTTTTTATCAATGTCAACGGCATTGTCGATTCTGTCTGTCGATCCAATTCCTTACCAATTCCCTTACCAATCCCTTACCAATTCCCTTATCAATTCGAGTAGTAAAACAGGTCGCAAAAAACTAACTGCGTACGGCTCCTGCAAACCTGTCAGTTTCTTTATGATAAATAATCAGTTGTACTTGTATTGGTTGGAAAGATCTTTCCGAATGTTCTCCGTCATGCTTCCTGTGAAGGCAGAATCATCTTCTTGTTCGGTACAGTGTGGCTTGAGTTTGAGATATTCCCACACGTTAGAAACCTTTTCTCCGGGTGTCGTCATCTCTTTTGCATTCACCCTAGTTGCTTGCTCTGCTAACTGTATGAACTGTTGGAGCTGATAAAAAAAATGAAGCGTTGATTTAAAAACTATAAATTGTATATTTTTTGTAATTGATTTAATCAAGTTATTCAAGTATTTGTTTTAGCCCTAATGCACATAGAACAAGTGTGGCTAAAAAGATGCTGATTTGATGAGGAAGTTTGCAATATCTCCTCCAAGACTAAAGATGAGCATGAAAAAAATCACCCGATCAAAATGGTTGAATGATTCATACAATTGCTCCAACTTAACACCATGTTTTTATGTGCATTACTATTCTTTGCTTACAGAGAGAGTGGTTCTGAGTTTTCATAACACCTTTCTTATACACTCATGAATACAATGGATTTCAGAGCTGCTTCACCATGCAGCTGCTGCTTTTATGAGCCCAGCTGGAGGAAAATGCCTGATATTGCTTCATCTGTCTGCAATGCATTGCTTCATGTTTTATTTGTGTGAAGCAAGGCTGTCTTTGAATCACTCCCTTTTGTTGCCGCTCGCAGTTCAGACACAAATGCAAAACCACAATTATTCCCATCAACCTTGTTTCTTCTTCTTGAGTTTCATAAAGTAACTAGGATTTTCTGGGAGCCATAATGGTTTTAGAGAATTGTCTCTGTCAGACATTTTTGTTTTTCAAACACTGTATCTTTATTCTTTAACAGAGAAATTAGGGAATTGCTCAGTAAGAAATAAAATCACAGCACAGAGATAAGTTTCTCTGCTGCAAAAGGAGCTGCTGTTTCTGCATCAGGACCAGATGAGTCTTGTTGAGCCTTATTGATTATTGCACATTTGCTGGTTATATATGTGATTTTTGTAAACTGAAGGTTCCTTTAAAGTTAACTGAACTAAATCCTAAGTCTGGCATCCTTAGCACATAGATACCCATGCGCAAAACAGAACCTTTTAAAACTACATTTTAGTAAAAAAAAAAAAGTTCAAAATGTTGGCTGAGGCAGCTCTGCAATTTTGTGTGGAAACTGGTGGCAATTCCACTGGATTAGCAGACTGGGGTGGTGGTCCCCCTGTTTAGAAAGAGGGATCACATGGATGAAAACTACAAAAGGGACTATGTTGCATACATGAACGAAATAATAGAAAGAGGAGATGTGGAAGAAGTACACAATGAAGGAGTACCTGGTGAATAATGGTACTCCCATCATGGGATTTACCACCCCAGAAAGCCCACAAAACTGCGTGTCGTATTTGACTGTTCTGCCAAACACAGCGGAACAAGTCTCAATAATCATCTCCTCCAAGGGCCAGACGTGATTAACAACCTGACAGGCATTCTCTTGAGGTTCAGGCAACGTTCTATTGCTTTAATGTGTGATGTAGAAAAGATGTTCCATCAGTTTCATGTCATTAAGAAGGACAGAGATTATCTACGTTTCCTCTGGTGGAAAAATGGGGATATAAGCACACAATCTCAAACCTACAGAATGAAGATACACCTTTTTGGTGCAGCGTCATCTCCAGGCTGTGCAAATTATGGACTCAAGTACTTAGCAAAAGAACACTTCCACTCACATCCAGCAGTTTCACAGTTCATAGAGAGAGACTTTTATGTTGATGACGGAGTAACAAGCACAAAAACAGTAGAAGGAGCAATCCAATTAGCACAAGAAGCCAGAGAAATTTGCAGCAAAGGCAACCTCTGTCTCATTAGGGTTGTCACGGTATGAAAATTTAACCTCACGGTTATTGTGACCAAAATTATCACGGTTTTCGGTATTATCGCGGTATTTTTTAAACGGTGTTGCATATGTTCAGAAAGCATTGATAGTCCTGTTCTACACAAACTGAAATAGTTCTGAAAAGGTTTAACAGTGTTTATTAAAGCTAAAATAACACAAAGCCTTAGCAAAAGTGCAACTTTTCACAAGTAAAGGAACAAATAGCTTATTTTTCTGGAACATGTTACAGTTGTCAGTGCAGGTTTAAATTATACAAATCCAAACATTCAAAACATAAACAATATGTAAACAAATCAAAGAAACACCACTTGTTTTCTCATATACTTGTTTTCTTCATTATCAAAATGAAAATCTAAAACTCCAGTCCACACTTGACTTGAGCACTGTACAAGTCAACCTTAAAAAATATGTATTTAAAATAAATAGCCACTTTAAACAAATTACTAAAATAACTACTACACTATGTAATCAAATCCAAATGTTCAAGTATAAATGGCATGAATAAGTAAACAAATCAATGACAAGGAACTAATTGTGTATTTCTCTTCATCATCAACAAATAAGATGTTTCATCAGCAACAGGGTGTCCGTGACACGGTTTAAATGCTGGCAGAGGGCGCTGCGGCTGCAGTATATAGTGACTCGTTGTATTCTCCCTCAGCCAAAAGTCCTCACGTCATGCATTTCAGCTAAAATGCTAATGTTAACTTACCTTGCACTGGCTGTGGAGACGTGGGTGATGGTCACGCAGATGTGCCATTAGATTCGAAGTGTTGCTGCCTTCTGCAGACACTTGTTTCCTGCACGTTCTGCAAACGGGATAGCCGTCTTCTATTAACTGTCCCTCAGCATTTTTCAGAAATCCAAAATATGCCCATACTTCCAATTTAGTCTTCTTTGAGGGCTGATGGATGTCCTGGGCGCTGCCGTCGCCTCCTTCGGCCATTATTTCAGCTTCAAAGTTTTGGTGCCGTTGCAAACTAAAAAGTGCGTGTGCGCGCCGCGGGAACTTCAGCTGAAGCGACGGTGGCTGGTAAGGGTCATCGCGCCGAAACCGCGGCCACGGTAAACCCACCGAGATAATATAGTTTTTTAAAAACTGGACGGTTATTTTTATTGTCAACTTTTTTACCGGGGTTTACCGCTATACCGGTTACCGTGACAACCCTATGTCTCATCATCATCATTTCTCTTTGTGCCAGGAGGCACATAAGGCAAGGACATCATTTTTCCACAGGGAACGATTTCCAGCTGCTTCTTGTTGAGTTCCATGAACACCATCCTGCTCTGTTTCTCTCTGCCTCAGCCACTTGCCGCCAAGTTGTTTTAGGTCGGCCTCTTTTCCTTCGACCTTCAGGCGCCCAACCTAGAGCCACAGCGCAGTCGCTAGGTTGGGCGCCTGAAGGTCCTCTGTCTCCACAAGGTAAAAAAGTTGACAATAATAATAACCGTCTTGTTTTTTTAAAATATATTATCTCGGTGGATTACTGTGGCTGCGGTGTTGGCGCGGTGACCCTTACCAGCCACCGTATCATCTGCTGAAGTTGCCGGCGGCACATGCGCACTTTGTTGTTTACAGCCAAAACTTTCTTGAAACTAAAGCTGAAATAACGGCCAAAGGAGGAGACGGCAGCGCTCAGGACATTTATTATCTCTCAAAGAAGACAAAGTGGGAAGTACGGGCATTTTTTGGATATTTGAAGAATGCCGAGGGACAGTTGATAGAAGATGGCTATCCTGTTTGCAGCACATGCAGAAAAAGTGTCTGTGAAAGGCAGCAACGCTTCAAATCTCATGACACATCCGCATGACCATCACCCACAACTCTACAGTCAACGCAAGGCAAGCTAACGTTAGCGTTTTAGCTAAAATGCGTGATCCGAGGATTTGGGTTGAGGGAGAATGCAACGAGTTGCTATATAAAGCAGCCGCAGCGCCGCTACCTGCATATAAACCGTGTCGCTGACACCCCCATGTTGAAATGACGCTATGCATTACGGGGCTCCCAGGGGCAGATAAGAGTTGGTCTCTCTCTGAGAATAATTATGAATTTAACAATGATTACTGCCTGATGACATTTTCCCACATCTGCAAAGCTCACTGGAAGGACACAAACCGAGGACAATATTTTCCTGATATAGGATTTATTACTCAAGTAAGGGTAAAAAAGTATCTGATTAGAAGGCTACTTGAGTACTGAGTATCATCTGATCTAATATTTTTAAAATGATGACATCAAACAGACAAAAAATAAGAAGTTATGGGCAAATATTGGTATTTTAAAGACTAAAGGGGAAAAATGTAAACAAATAAACAACATACAGGTGCTGGCCAGTAAATTAGAATATCATCAAAAGGTTGAAAATATTTCAGTAATTCCATTCAAAACGCTCCTTTTGCCTCAATAACTGCAGTAATGCGGCGTGGCATGGACTCAATCAGTCTGTGGCACTGCTCAGGTGTTATGAGAGCCCAGGTTGCTCTGATAGTCGTCTTCAGCTCCTCTGCATTGTTGGGTCTAGCGTATTGCATCCTCCGCTTCACAATACCCCATAGATTTTCTATGGGGTTAAGGTCAGGCGAGTTTGCTGGCCAATCAAGGACAGGGATACCATGGTCCTTGAACCAGGTGCTGGTGGTTTTGGCACTGTGTGCAGGTGCCAAGTCCTGTTGAAAGGTGAAGTCTGCATCCCCATAAAGTTGGTCAGCAGCAGGAAGCATGAAGTGCTCTAAAACTTCCTGGTAGACGGCTGCATTGACCCTGGACCTCAGGAAACAGAGTGGGCCAACACCGGCAGATGACATGGCACCCCACACCATCACTGACGGTGGAAACTTTACACTGGACCTCATGCAACGTGGATTCTGTGCTTCTCCGCTCTTCCTCCAGACTCTGGGTCCTTGATTTCCAAAGGAAATGCAGAACTTGCTTTCATCAGAAAACATAACTTTGGACCACTCAGCATCAGTCCAGTCCTTTTTGTCCTTGGCCCAGGCGAGACGCTTCTTGCGCTGTTTCATGTTCAAGAGTGGCTTGACACACGGAATGCGACACCTGAATCCCATGTCTTTCATGAGTCTCCTCGTGGTGGTTCTTGAAGCGCTGACTCCAGCTGCAGTCCACTCTTTGTGGATCTCCCCCACATTTTTGAATGGGTTTGTCGTCACAATTCTCTGCAGGGTGCGGTTATCCCTAGAGCTTGTACACTTTTTTCTACCACATTTTTTCCGTCCCTTCGCCTGTCTGTTAATGTGCTTGGACACAGAGCTCTGCGAACAGCCAGCTTCTTTAGCAATCACCTTTTGTGTCTTGCCCTCCTTGTGCAAGGCGTCAATGATTGTCTTTTGGACAGCTGTTAAGTCAGAAGTCTTCCCCATGATTGTGGTGCCTTCAAAACAAGACTGAGGGACCTTTTAAAGGCCTTTGCAGGTGTTTTGAGTAAATCAGCTGATTAGAGTGGCAGCAGGTGTCTTCTATATTCAGCCTTTTCAGAATATTCTAATTTTTTGAGATACCAAATTTGGAGTTTTCATTAGTTGTCACTTATGAATATCAAATTTAAATGTAATGAACATTGGAAATACATTGGTCTGTGTGCATTGCATGAATATAATGTACAAGTTTCACGTTTTGAATGGAATTACTGAAATATTTTCAACCTTTTGATGATATTCTAATTTACTGGCCAGCACCTGTAATTACAAAATAACAAATTTTAGGCAGAAGTTAGACACAAACTGAGGACAATATTTTCCTGATATACAGGGTTTATTTTGAAAATGTAACACGTTTAAAAAATACCGCGATAATACTGAAAACTGTGATAATTTTGGTCACAATAACCTTGGGGTATACTGGGGTTCCCAGAGAAAACACCCATGCAGCACAAGGAGACACAGAAATTAATTTAGACGAGTGTTTTTATGGATGGTGAGGGGCACTTGGTGATAAGTGTTAGGGAAGGGATGTGATTCTTCAGCACGTCAAAAAATTCGATAATAAAAATAAGTGAAAAGATGTGTGTAGGTTGGCGACGTTCATGTCACTTTAAGAAGCTGTACCACCTTGAGTCACATGACAACGTGACTCAATATTATACACAGCCCCATCTAGTGGACAACTTTTGTATTTGCACATAAATGTAGTTATCGTCCTTATATCGTGATGTTGGTTTTAGGCCATATTGCGCAGCCCTAATTCTTAGTCACCCTTGATGGAAGTTTCCTTCTTAGTTTTTTTCTTTGTGATTTATCTAAAAGAAAGAAACTTGAAATAAAGAGAAATGGGAACACTAACAATTTCTAAACCAAGGTGAATTTATGAGTCTTTTTGAGAGTCTGAGGAAAAAATATATAATTTCCATGTTAGGCTGAGTGGTAGGAACTAAAACTCCACCAGCTCTCGTTGACCCAATCACTCCTGAGCCACCTGCACTATAAATAATTAGTTTGACAGAAAGACATCCTGTTGAATGTGAGTAGTCCTCTATTCTATCTACACTCAGTGATCGGCATCACTACTGCTGCAGCTTTTATTTTATTTAAATCTCAAATGTACATAACTGCTTATTCTGGTTAAGGAATATTTCACAGTACTTTATAAATGTGAGTATTTGGAAGATGTGGTGGTGAATAAACAGAACAGCAGAAACATGATCCTGTTTTTCTAACTTTATGATGTTTTCCTTAATTCAGTGAGTGCATCTCTGGCCTCTTCGTGCTTTATGTGTTAATGCTGATTGGTGGGAAGCTCAGGTAAGGTTACATGGACGCACACAGGCTTTGTGTGCTTCATGCATATTGCAAATAACCAGCCACCTAATTTTAGATTCAGATGACACAACAGGATGTGGTGTTTTTCTGTCTCTGGTGACAGCTTGCACTTGTCTCTCCTGTCAGCTCTGTTTATTTCTGGTAAAGATGAACGCCAGGAATTAGAATATGATGTTATGTAATTTGTTACACGATTATGAAGGTTTTAAAACGGGTTGGTAAACATTCTAGAAGTATTGTTTATCTATAAATTTATAGGTACTTATGATAGATAGATAGATAATCTTTATTGACAGACTCTTAGGTCCAGATAAAATACATATAAAACAACAGATCAATGAAACAAAATAGATAAATAGAATAAAAAGATAACAGCATAAAATTGAATAAAAATCTAAATGTAATTAAAAGCTTTACTATAAACTGTTCCACACAAGGTTAACCACACAAACACTTCAACCAGTATTTCCTTATACTGGAGAAATAGCGACAACTGCTCACAGTAGGATCAGTGATTGCTAAAATTATACTGTTGGCAGAGCTATCCAGTCGGCCTATAAAAGTGAATATGAGTTTTCTTAAAAGAGCTTTAAAAGTACAAACGCCTGCTGTTACAAACATCTGACTGGCACTGCCCCCTCTGGGTATTTTAAGTATGATCCTTAAGGCATCGTTGTATGCAACTTGCAGCTTGTTCATGCTGCTTTGATTGTAGGATGACCACAGTTGGGCTGTGTAGAGCGGAGTACAATATGCTTTAAATAAAGCCACCTTAACTGGAGGTGAACAAAAACCAAACTTACGAGCTATAGTGTTAGCTTGTGCATACAGCTTACAGCACTGTCTGTGGATGTCAGCATCATCACGCATTTGATCGGTTATAAAATGGCCAAGGTATTTCACCTTCTCACACACATTAAGATCACTATTAGACAGTTTGAACACAGGAAAGTTTAGCTTTTTATCCTGCTTGGTTCTACATATCAAGATAGCACTTTTAACAGCATTATACTGAATATCGTACTGCACACCATATTCAGAGCAGATATTTAGGAGCTGCTGTAAACCAGCACTACTTGGACTAAAGACCACCAGATCATCAGCATACATCAGATGGTTGATCAAAGTTGTACCCATCAAACATCCTGTGTTACAGGCTCTGAGCTGCACAGACAGATCTATTTATGACCTGAGCATAAACGCCATGCCGTGCTGCGTAAACATGAAATCCATTTTTATCCAGCTTTACCCACCTGTTAGTCCTTTTTTAATATTGAAAGTTACTGCTTGTTAATGAGGTGTATTTTAAAATGTTGCTTTCTTGTACAATGCAATTTTGAACTTGTTCTTGACAAATGCAGTTTGTTTTCCAAAGCTGTGTTTCATTGTAAAAGTCGTAATTTGATTACCAGTTGTAGACATTCTTTTGAATGACCTCTGTTTAGAGAAAACAACTCTAGAAGACACAGTTTTACTAGTTTTTAAGTATTCAATTCAGTTAGGTTTATTTACATGGCACCAATTCACAAGTCGTCTCGGAGCACTTAAAAAGCAAACATTTTGCATGTTTTTGTAATTTCCAGACTTGATTATTGCAGCTCGCTGTATGGAGGGATAACTCAATCTGCAATTGCAAGATTGCAGATGGTACAAAATGCAGCGGCAAGGTTAATTTATTGGGTAAAAATGGGATTATATATCTCCTGCCTTGAATGCATTATGGTGCCTACCTGTGAAATTGTGTATTGAAATGAAAACACTTGTTTATGATTTTCTATCACTTGCAGGAATAATACCACCATATCTTTCAGAGCTTTTAACTAGGTATGTTCCAAAAAGACCTCGTCACTCTGCAGATTGTGATTTATTGGTTGAGCCTTGGTTAACCGTAGGTCCTGAGGCGGGCGAGCATTTGCAATCCTGTCTCCAACACTATGGAATTAACTACTTCTAGATCAACTAATGTCAGAGGTTTTAAAGCTAAACTCAAGCACTATTTTAAAGCTAGTTAACAACTTGACAGGGTTTATTTTGGTCTTTTATTAGCTATAAATTAGGAACATTTTTATTCATAATTTTTATTTTAGCTGTTATTTATCTTGACCTTACTTTTGGTGTATTTGGTTGCTTTTGGTGATTTATTTTTACCGTGGCTTTATTATTGCTTTTATTTTTTGTTTTTATAAATCTTTAATGTATTGTACCTTGGGCTGCCTTGATTGGTTGTTGTATGGTGCGTTATAAATAAATAAGTTAAATGAAACATTCATATTGAACCTGCTTATCAGTGCATTGACTTTGGTTATTTATTCCAATTAGTTAAAGTAGCTTTCTGGAGTTTTCTACTTTCAGAATTTATGTATGGTTTTTCAGAAATCCGTAACAGTGATTATCTCATCATGTACTGTGATATTCTATAAGCAATACGTCTTTTATTTTTTTTGTGCTAAGCACGCCCCCTGCCCTACGCTGAAACTGAGCGCCGACCAGAACTAACCAATAGCATTGGACTACCGCTTACTTGCTTCAAATTTAAGGAATACCTTGGCTGATGCAGAGTTGATGAACTTTTCACGGACAAGAATGTCTTTAAAATATAAATATATGAGAACACAGCATAACATGAGAGTAATACGCATAAAACAACATGTTTTAGTTCTGTCTGTCGGCTACAGAAGCACATTTATAAACAAGAAACGTGAAGTCGCCATCTTAAAAAACTGTGCGACAGACTTTTTGTGTGATATGCTTGTCAGCCACTAGATGGTGCCATCGGATAAGAAAAAAACTCTGGAAAGAGGCTTTAAAAATTTCCTAACTAAGCAAACCCAGCAGATTGCATGGAGTCGCTGCTTAGTAGTGTCAGTGACTTTACAGCAATCATCACATGAAGCAAGCATTTAGCGACAGTGTAGAGGAAAACTCCCCTTTAACAGGAAGAAACCTCCAGCTGCAGAACCTGGCTTAGTATGAGCAGCCATCTGACTGGGGGTTTGAGAAGACAACAGATACAGATCCAGCGTGATATTGCTTGAAATGTTCTTTGTATACTGATGGCAACCAATTAAATAAATGTTTTTCTCATCATCTAATCATTGTGAGCATCCTGTTCCTCGTGATTGGATCATAATACTGCTCCTTTGACCGTCACATCACGCCTGATACTAAGCTCCAGGACTTTAAAAATATTTCAGAAGCAGAGCAGGAAATGGGAAAACCCCCAAGTGCAATCCGATTTTGGCTCACTGTCCCCGGGATAACTTTCCGCAGTAGCCCACCAAATTTCTCTGGTTCTCCAATGCTCTTCCCTACTAAGGAAATTTTAAAAGCACAAGAACCTGATTGTTTACTGTTTTTTTCCCAAATGGGTAGAAGGGTTGTTCTTGACCATGCTGACTGGAAGAAGCTGTTGAAGGGCAGGAGGTAACTGGTTTATGGGATGTAGAGGGCAAGGCCTGGTAGTTGGTATTGGCAGACCTTTTCCTCACATGACACTCCTTTCTGTCATCTTTTTAAATGTTTTTGGGTCTCTCTCCATCAAACCCTTCCTCGGTGTTGCCTGAAGATTAGCTTCATCTTCCCTTTTCTGTTTTAGGTTCTTGTTGGCTTTTGTTGCAGTTATGCCCTCTGAGGCAGGACGTTTCCAAATGAATTTTTCTTTTTTCTATTTCTCTGCTGTTTGATTATGTATGTCCTGATTCTTCATTAAATTGTGAAGTTGAAATTTTTATTTGTTCCTGAGTTTCTTAAAGCTGCAACTCTAGTTTGGACTCCCTGATGTTATCATCCTGCAGTTCTTTTAACAATTGTACATGTTTTTTTTTTAAATCAAAATCTTCAAACTTAGACTGTAGTTTAAAACTTTTTATGTACCAATCCTCCATTTTTGCTAACGGAGTAACCTCCTTTCTGGCATCTTTTTTGTAGTTTTATTAACTTTTTAGTTGAGCTAGCGCCCCCTATGGACGAGCCGCTACTGGTTGCTGGGTCTTTTTGTCCTGAGCGCTACAGTTAAAGAGAAACTATGCAGTTTTGTTTTGCTTTTAGCACCCCCTAGTTTCCGTTATTAATTCCCTGTTGAAAAACCAAAAGTGAAACTCTTCTCCTTGCTGTGAGTTTGTCTTTAAACACCTTAATCTAACAGCTGAAATGTCTCCTCAGCCTTCAATAGTTTCTACAGGTGTGGTTCATCACTGAATCAAACCAGTCAGCTGTGTTGATGATCTAAAACACGTAGGAAACGTGCTGGAAGCAGACTGCAGTACCAAGCATGTCAGCTCCATTTATTCTGACCACAGAGGGCAGTGGGGCTCTGAATGATATTTCATTAACCATGTAAAGGGTTGTTCTAGCACATTCTGGCTCAAGAAAATGATTAAAAAATATGAAAAAGTTGCATAGTACAGCTTTAAAGAACCACCCTGTAATGCAGCGAGTCAGGACGCTCTCCACGTGCCCCTGTAGAAGATGATGAGGATTAGAAGAGGCAGGTTTGCTTGTCTTGGGAGACGTTGCTGTGCCTTTCTCGCTACAGAGTAGGGTTGATAAATAACCGATCAACATCAAAAGTCAGAGCCAAATGGGTATATAAGAAGAAAGTTAGCCCGTGTTATTGGGTCACCCCATTCACGAGCGTATCCACCTCTGTCTCCCTTTCCTTTCCTTTCCTTTCCTTTCCTTTCCTTTCCTTTCCTCCTCATTTGATGCATCTGAAACTTCTAACAAGAGCTAGCTACTGATTTCCAGTTACTGTTAGACTGGCATCTCTGTAACGAGATCTCACACAGCAGCATCAGTTAAATCGGACTTCATACAGTGTAACAGGGTTACTCTTAAGGGTTTGTAATATTAATCTCATGCAGTGTTACACATCCAAGTCCCTTGTGATTCATTTAAATTACACAGTATCATCCTGACATTACCTTTTAAAGACTTGGACTCCTGTTCCGACCACAGGACGTAACGAACCTCTGAGAAAGGATCGACCCAAGTGGAAGAGCGACTACCCGATGACGGAGGGCCAGCTGCGTAGCAAGAGAGACGAGTTCTGGGACACGGCGCCAGCCTTCGAGGGCCGCAATGAGATCTGGGACGCCCTTAAAGCTGCTGCTGTGGCCCTGGAGTGCAATGACCATGAGCTAGCTCAGGCTATCGTTGACGGAGCCAGTATCACACTGCCACATGGTGAGGGAAAATCTCTTTTTACATTTATTTTGCTGTTGTACCTTTTTACATGTGTTAACGTCCTGTTGTTTGTAACGCTCCACAGGAACTCTGACTGAATGTTATGATGAACTTGGAACTCGCTACCAGCTGCCTGTCTACTGCCTGGCGCCACCTGTCAACCTCATCACAGAATGCAGCGATGAGGACCCCAGCGACAGCCCAGAACCCTCTATAACCTCCAAGAAGGAATTCCAGCTCAAGGTAACTGCACATCTTCTTTTTCCTTGAAGACATCTCACTTCTCATCCATGGAAACAGTGGAGCATGAGGGTTCAGAACCTTGTTAATGAGAGCTGGTTTACTAATCAGTCCCTAAAGGACTTGTCCACATGTGCAGCTGAGGCCTAATCTGAAACGAGAGCCAGCTGTCTACTTTTGGACCAGGGACACCGTTTTATGGACAGAGAAGAGTGATGGAGTAGAAGATGAATTTACAATGCAGCCCATGTTCAGGACTGGGGACAGAGACAGCATTTGTAAACTAGCTCTCATGAATGAAGATCGCGCTGCACGTTTTCTGTTTGAATGGAGAAATCTCATTGAATGAGTTGTTGAATGTTTTTCTGCACTGACCTGGGTCATCATGCTCTGGATGACTGAGAACCCTCTCCAGCATGAATCAGGAGAGACGATCAGTCATCAAGGAGCTTCACCGTTATCCTAACCACAAGCTACATCAAACATCACCTTCCAGCCACACCAATGTCTCCATTTGCAAGCTTCATGTCCTCGTGTGTCAGCTCTCATGCCTTCATCACTCTTTCACTCCCCTGTAGGTACGACTGTCCACAGGGAAGGACCTGCGTCTCAACGCCAGCATGGCCGACACCATCGGGCAGCTGAAGAAGCAGCTGCAGGCCCAGGAGGACATCGACCTGACCCACCAGCGCTGGTTCTTCTCCGGTAAGCTGCTAACGGACAAAACACGGCTGCAGGACACCAAGATCCAGAAGGACTTTGTGATCCAAGTCATCGTCAACGCACAGGCTCTCGGAGGTCCCAGGGTGTCCCCCACAGCCATCGCCTCTTCCCCCGCTTCTGAATAAACTCAGACGGGTGATGGAGGGCTGGAGCAGCAGGTGGAGGATGCTGCAGGAGTACATGTACCACCACCATCTCCCACCACCTCAATGCTGGATAACTTTATTCTTTTTGACAACAGCTGCTGCTACACAAAGTCTATCTGGAGGAGCAAACTCAAAGGGAATAATGAAACGTGCTGCTTTTATCTGGCGGACATGTTCAGCGTGGTTCCTTTGTGTTCCTGAGACCTCTGGAGTTTAGATGGTGTCTGTCACACATCTACCTTGCCTTTGGACTTCTCTTCTGCAGTGCCAACAGATGTTTGTGTTGTTCTTAAATCACATTTCCTCCTTATTTCTGCTCCACTACGATGAGAAATGCAAGCTGGAGCAAACGATGCAGAACATTCTCTTTTTCTGCTTTCATCAAGGAGATGACAGTAACTGAGCTGTTTTGCACAATTTAAGCTTATTCCTGTATTTTTGTGGTAGTTTGTGTGCCTTCTAATGAAAAGGGTTAATAACATGAAAGGTGTCTAAACCCTGTGTATTTTTAAATTCTCACTGCTGCCTTTTTAACGCTTTCTTAAATTTCACCTTTCTTGGTGTGTATGTGTGTGTGTTTGTGTAAGTAAATGCGAAGAATAACAATCTGAGTTGAATCAAATCAGCTCTAGGAGATGAATCTGATGGAAAAGAAGCTGCAGATCAGTTCTGCTGCTTGTCTTTTAGTTTGTTTTGACTGCTGCCTTACTGACTGCTTTTGGACCACTGAGAGGAAACCACAAAGCCCTGTATTATATACATATTAGGTCGCTAAAACCTTTTGTCCCTTTTTGTAAACCGCTGGTTGTAATTTTCTGCTTATTAAAAGTGGAGTAAATTGATGGGAAACACTTCTTTTCACTGAAACTGAGCGGTGAGTGTAAACTCAGATCCTACAAACAGCCGCAGTGCCTCTAGCTCCCTCTCGTGGATTTATTGTTATATTTATTGTTATAGTTAGACTTTTCATGTGTGAGTGATTTAAACACACTTCAGCTATGAGGGAGAAATTTAAAAATGAAACATGAGTCATGGTTCATGTAGTCCCTGCATGTCTAAATATCGAGCGTCCCCCCAAAAATCCCTCCCAGCTTTCCTTAGGTGCAATCCTGGCTGAAGGGCTGGAGAACACCAGTGTGTTATAGAAAGTTCAGTCCCAGCACACACCCCTCTACTGAACTACCTTTCGAACATATATTTGGGTGCTACATCCTCTCATTAACCCTTAAAGCACTACTATGAGAGAAGCCTTAAAGGTTGATAATGAGCTCACACTGCCAAAAAGAAAAATATGTGATTTGTTTTTATTGTTAAACGTTCCCATTCTGACTAATATTCTGTAGCTGCAGAAGTGTGGTTCTGTATAGTGTCAAGGTCCTAGTGACTGCATCACTAACAATTACTTAATCATATGTCATGGCAGATTTATCTTAAGCCCTCAACGCCGGTTGTCGCAAATTGGCATCAAACCTGCATCTGCTCCAAATGCAACCAGAATACTGCATGTACCTGCAAAAAATCCACAAGTGAAAAAAAAAATTATAATTCTTAACTAATTCAGGTGTTAAGGGGTAAAAGTACCTTTTTAAAATGAAAACCTAATTACTGATTTGAAGAAGCCCAATAAAACAAAAACAACATAGTTGAAGTGTAACCTGACCTGTAGAGGCTGGATGTAGCTTTCGGGTTAAAATTCATGATAGAAACATGATCGAGATGAAAGATTTTTAGTCTTTAACAACCACAAAGTCACAAATGTGTTTTAGTGATTTAATATTGAAAATATTAGGATATGAAACAAAATGTTGTCACAATGTTTGGGAAAAGAAGTCACTCTGTTGAAGCCGGTCTCACACTAACATGGACTGATCAGAGAGAAATGTGTAAATGGAAAAGAAACCAGCCCCAAGGTACAAATATGTGGAAAATAAGCTAAATTCTTCCTAATTAGCAACTAAAACTAATCCATTGACATACAAGACCTCTCTTACTTTGAAAATGTAGAAATTTCAAAACACAACAGTTCAAACAACTTTTTCTTGAACCTGAGAAGCATAAAAAACCTTTAGTTACTTCTAAGTTAATGAAGAAGATGCCAAACTTGTGATATTTCACTAAACCAGCTTTCCTATGTGTCTACAGCATGAAGGTCTTCGTTTTTACTCACCACTCTTTCCCCCCACAATCCTCCAGCATGGTCATCCCGGACGAGCCCCCAGTATGTTTTCACTCTGGCTTAAACACGTCGTTTCACGAGTTTTGGTCCTGTCACATATTTTGAGATCGGTTTTATTTCTTGTATAGAAACACTTTGGTTTAATTTTTGTGTTTTTTAGGGATTTTACGCAATCATTGTTGCAAACTTGAACTGACATATTCTCTTCATGTGCAATATGATGGATGCTGACCTCATTTAGATTTTTGTCTGTGTTTGTGATGAAAAGGTGCCCTCGTGTCAGAATCCGGGTCCAGACCAGCTGTCGTTTCAAACTTGCTTTAGATCATCAGTACCCGTCAGTGGGTTTAAATAGCAGATTTAGCCTTTAACACAGTCCCATTTCATTGACTGACATAGTTTGATTTCTTAATGTTTGCGGAGTGTTTTGACATGTTAGTCTTAGCTGCGAAGGTTGAACCCAATGAGCCTAAAAGTCGAGCTTTATCTGTCATTTCTTGTGTTTTAAGATCCTTGCAGCAGTGAGCCTTGATTGAGTGTTTGAACCCATTACTGTTTGTCCCTGTGCTCTTCTTTGTTTAGAATTTTTTAAGCATTAACCACTGAGCCGTGGTCAGTCCGCTGTGGTTGATTTAAAGGGACTTTAAATTCAAATGAACTCAGAAAACCTTTAAGAGCTGTAAAGGCCCTTTTAGTGTGCTACGGTTAATTTGCTAGATCGACAATGGCCATGTCCAAATTCAAACGCTGCGTCCTTTGGAGGCTGTCTGAATTGGAATCCTCCTCCAAATGTGGCCCACAAATATGTTTTTCTTGGATTTGAAGGACAGGCCTGGTGCATCCTTCATGGCCCACCATATCCCAGAATTTATTGCGGGCTGAAAGTGAGATTTTAGTCCTTGATGGTGAGCGAAGCGTGGGAGGAATAGAGGTTTAAGTGTAAGTATTTTAAAATATGTACAGAAATGAAAAGCTTAAAGCAGTTGTTTTCCAAGCCTTGGTTTACATAGTTGTTTTTAATTTAACTTTTGTCAAAAATCTTAAGGGAAATCATTGTAAAGGAGTTTGTATGGCTATAAAGAGTGAGTGAGGTGATTAACAAAAGCTGCAGAATTTTGAGCTCCATTTTCACTAACTTCTGTTCAGCTCTGATGCGGTTGCTAGGCAATGGGACAAATGGTGAGGTAAGGGCAAAAATAAATCTGACAGCTCGGTTGTTCTATTTCACAGCTGCTCACTTAGAGAACCGGGTCGGTGAAGAACCCGGCCTACGTGGACTAGGTAGGACAGGTCCTTCAAAGGATGCAGCCCGAGTTTGGACACAGCCTTGTACATGTTTAGACATCCAAATATAACCTGCATGCTGCTGGTTTCACTTTTGTATGATGAAAGATTCATTGTCTAGTTGCTAAGGTTAGGAATCTGGTATAATATCAAAGACTTAAAAAGTAGACGTGTAACTCCCCCAATAATAAAAAAACATGTGGTCTCCCACACTAAAAGGGTTTTTAACAGCTCTTAGAGCTTTCTGAACTAGAAAATCTGATCTACAAACTAGTAAAATAAATGTTTTGAAACAATAATTTCCCTTTGGGATTAATAAAGTATCTTTTGAATTGAATTGTTTCCCAGTCTGTGAACCTGCTAATCGCTAATTCGTGTTAGCAATAATTAATCTTCCTCATAGAAGATTTTCCTCCATGTTTATAGTTTTCTGATGTATAAGAATTATAATTTAAATAGGGTTGGGCATTGTTTGATTTTGAACAATTCCGATTCCAATTCTTCGTTTCGATTCCAGTTCCTATTGATTCCCGATTCTGATTCTTTCTAGAATGCTGCACACAGACAGGTGTGATCAGCTCTGAAAAGCGTTGATCACAATATGCAGATCATGTTCATTTTTTGCGGAGATTGGCCGTGAATTCCTCTTCTGGTCGGCGTTCTAGGAATCAAAATAAAAATACTCTGAACGATTCCGGGAAAAACTAACAGTTAGAACCGGTTCCAATCGATGCTCGATGCCCAACCCTAATTAAGGTTTTGATCAAATTAACGCCAGGGTTCACAAAATCAGCAGACGTTTGCTTATAGCCATGGATCACAGTCAGGACACCTTAATTATAGGGTTTTAGGACACATGGATGTAAAGTGAGTAACAATTGTAGCTAAACACATGACAACACTTAGTTGGTATGTATTCAACATGGTACAAAACTAAAACGCAGAATCAGAGTATAATAAAAATATCCGAGTGAGGGGTTTGTCCAAATGCATGTAAACATTAATATGCTGAGATACCACGTTTAATCCAGTTTGTTACCGTTTCATCCATATATATGACGTATTCTTGTTAATCGGATACTCATCAGATTATTTTTTAAGTGTAAGACTTCACACAGAAACCACTTTACTTCACAAGTTAACAAATATGCTAACTTGAGAGGAAACCCAAGGTGGCAGTGTCATATTGTCTTTAGCATTCATTTTCTCTAACATAAGACCTATTTAAGCACAACATGTTTATTTCTTGGTTTGTTTTTGTTGTCTAATATTTCTCTTTTTTAATTTTTTGGGTCATTTTGTCATTTGTTTCGGTTATTTTATGAGACATGATGGCACAAACAGAATTTGTTTAAAGCTGTGACCTTACACTCACTTTGGTGACTCAACTGGCCTTCAGTTATTTACTCCAGTCTGTGGACTTCTTTCTGTAACCATTTGTAAAGAACAAGAATACCAAAAAGCCACTTAATAGCTTGTTATTGAGCTTTTTCTCAGCTTTTCATACATCTAGGGCACATTTCTACAAATCAGAACATCTAATACATAACTAAAATATACTTAATACTTAGTACGTGTGTAGCTATTGTGTGAATATGAAATGATGCTGGTAGTAAAAGCCATAACAGGGCAGCACATTTTACAGAACGGCTTGCACTTAATGCCTTTAAATGACGGCAGTTTGGTAAAACTCAAAAACAGCCATATCTAAAGCACTAAATCAGATATTTTTCAGATTTTATGTATGTTTAAAGAAATTGGTTGTAGGGGAATATTAGGATTTACACGTGTTCGTTTATATGCAGATGTCAAATGAAATTGTCTTTTTAAACTGTTGAATAAAGTCAAAATGGTCCAAAAAAAACCTTGTTTGTTTTTCTGCTGCAGCTGATGCAGGTCTGCTTATCACTACAAGGTGGCGCTGTGATCTTGTGCAAACCCAGAGACTTACTGCATGTCTGTTCATTGAAAGCAGCTTGGTCCATCTGGAGAGATTCAAGGAAACGATAATTGTTTTTAAGGATTTCAGATCCACAGACAGTTTTTCTGTGCAAGAGGCTCAAGCTACAGCTAATGAGAAGGCACGAGCTGAAGTCAGTTCTTCCATAGCTGTTCTGTGTAGAATGCTTCGCTGCAACAGCTGCATGTTAACAGAAAAGGTGTAGCCTCCTCTCCATAGCATGTTTCTGCATGATTGTTATGTAAGCTCACATGCTGTTGCACATGAACGGGGAGTTTTTGAGTCTCTTTCTTAGTTTCTGCAAATTCAGTCAACAATAAAAGAGTCTCTGGAGGGCTGTGGTAACCCGGCCTGGAAAAAGTCCCTACTGACGGTGGGGTTTCACACGGGGAGCCGCTTGTGGTCACTCACAGAATCAGACTTACCCTGATTCCTGTTCCTCCTAAACCAGGATGACCTGAGTCTGCAGTAGAGGGGTTGGTTCAAGGGTGAAAGGAAAATTGTCTCAGACCAACTGCAGAATTTTAAAGACACTAAGTTAAGACATGCATTTATTCAATCTATGTTGCAAGGTAGAAAAAGTTTTAACCAAAAATCTACGTTAGTCCTGGTTCAATTCTTTAAGTTGTGGAAAGTCTGTTCACAAGCCGGGGGTCACAGGTACGTTTAAAAAGAGACAGAGTTAGCCTGGAAGGCTCCACTACTCCCAAACATCCCCTTAAATACGGAAATTCCCTGCTTGCAAACTGTGGCTCTTACTTACTGTCAAGAGCTAACACCAGATGATGTCATCATGAAATGTGTTTTTGGGTTTGAAACCTAAGAAAAAACGACATGAGTAGTTCTTTTCACCCGTTTAAAGTTTAAAGGTCAAAACTGATACATTTCATATTTCTCTAGCATATATTTCCTGTCATTAAATCCTAATTTACTATTGATAGTTGTAGCACAAACCACATGAATCTTAGCGTACTAGCTTCTTTAATGTCACTTTACAAGCGTAACAGAATTGGAAGCAAAAATGGAAAAAGCTCCCCCCAGTCTCCTGACTACAAAGCGGAGAGCGCGTTTCGCTGCTGCGTCAGTGAGGTGAAATCACCGCAGCACAGGTGATGAGCTCCGCAGTGGCAGAGCGCTTCAGGCACAAATAAGACAGAAAGTAGAGAACATGTGTGGACATGAACGATCGTGTGTTAATTATAGTTTTTTGGTTGCACCACTTTGAGAATGGACCGTGTGCTGGACGCAGCAGCCTGGAGCGCACCAACGATCATCGCTCTGCCGCTGTCTGTGCTCTCTGCTCAACAGAGTCCATAAATGATGTAATATAGGTAGAAAACTTTTTTTCTGTCTCTCCCTGGATGTGTAGGATATCCCGCTCCCCCAAAATTCCATCCCTGCTCCTGGATGAAAAGCCGGGCATTTTCATCAATACAAGAACCCTGCCGGAAGCCCCGGACAGAGAGTGAAAAGTGGACATGTCTGGGGAAAAGAGGACGTACGGTCACCCTAGTTTAATATAAAGCGGGAGATTACAGATACACTATTTTGCTTGTGCACTTCCTGCCCTGGGCCTGGGCCCTTTAGAGTTTGTGGGCCCCTGGGCAATTACCCAGTTGCCCATATGGTTAATCCAGCCTTGGTCCTACAGCCCCCCAAGGTGCTTTACACCACAATCAGTCATGCCCAAGGACACAACAGCAGCATTCTCTGGTCAGAGCCAGTGTCCAACCTAAAACCTTCCCATTACTGGACAACCTGCTCTACCTCCTCAGCTACTTACTGCCCACAGTACTTTTTAGTTTATGGTATTTGTGAAGAAAACTGCCTTCATCTGATCACATTTAGACTCAAAATATCATTTTCCTGTTGCAGTGACTTGATTGTCTTATTGGCCAAGTCATTTGGCCACTACTGGTTGTGTTTTATTGCATATAAATTCAGTTTATTGGCATCTGTAAACAGATATTACGATTTATGATGGTTTCTAATGTCTAGTGTGTGTGTGTGTGTGTGTGTGTGTGTGTGTGTGTGTGCAAGTACACCCTTAGATAAATACCCCAGACTGTTATTCAAGATGGATTTTAGACCAGAAAATGAGTCTTTCCCCTGAATAAATGAAGTAAAATCTTCTAAACTCAGTTGTTGATGTAATTATGTTCATATGTGCATAATCCCTAGATAATCCCAACATTCCCGCTCTCATTGATCCACTTACCTAACATTCACCTGACTTGCACCTTAACCTGCAAACTATGTGTGTGAGTCCTTTAAATCTAGCTAACACCGTAAACCTGCTCACCCCACGGCCTGATGGACCGCTCACACAGCCGCAAAGGGGCAGAGCCTAACTAAGGATGGGTAAAAGCAGCTACAGCGGTCCATGTTGACTCTTCAGCTAGTAGAGATTCAGGCTTAAGGCACTCCAGACTTGGATTAATTTTTCACACCAGGGTGTTTTTCTATCTTTTACATATAATTTGGAATCAGCTAAGAAATCACACCGATCTGTGTTGAGAACCGGTGGGCTGTTCTTAGAGCTTAGCTGAATCTCTCACTAACCTAAATGGTGTTAATATGAACTAGACCAAAATACAATTCATTCATCTGAAACAGTCTTTTCTGTCCTGGTTCAATTTTCTTAGTTTATTCATAAAAATATATGATTGTAGACCTTGTGAATGTTGGTGTTTACATCTGGGTGTTAGCGCACATGAGCACAACGCTGGGGAGCAAAAAGAGTGCCTGCAGCTGCTATCCAGAGCTGTTTCTCTGCAGTTTAAGTTAAAGAAATAAAACCTAGGGGTTTAGATGTTGCTACTTTAGATCATCTAACACATCTTTGAGCAGATGATCAAAAAGTTATAGGAATGGACAATATATCAGCATCAATATCGGTATCGGCTGATGTTAACCATTTTTTAAAACATATCGGTATCGGTTCGATAAATAAAACCAGGCCGATATTAACTCATTCACTGCCATTGATGACTAAAGTCGTCATTTGCATTTTTTTTTACTATGTGGGTGTCGGAACGAGCCCCCCGCACCGTGAGAACAAACATCTCAGCTCTAAAGCTGATCTTCATCCGCATACGTCACATGATCAGGAAGCAGAAAATCCATGTGTTAGGAGATCGTTTTGGGCCGCTGCTGAGTGAGGCACGAACTGGAAAAGCTTCTGCCGATCACAATTCGACAACGGGTTATGAAAGTACGGATAAAGCTTGAAATGCGCAGATTCTTCCTGATGTAAGAGGTGATTCTCCTCTTTGTTTTGGTTGTTTTGGCGTCGACATCATCCTAGCGCGCAACGTTCTGTGACTCTTAAAATAACAGTAAAAATGGTGAGAAACGCTGGCAGTGAAGGGCTTTACCGATCAGGCAGCTGGCAGCGAATGAGTTAACAACCGGTATTTTTTCCATCTCGTCTCCATTTGTTTGCCTGTTTCAGAGGGTGAGGGGGTGATGTGCAATTGTTTAGTCTTGTGAACAGTGAATGAAATAATCTCAGAAGTGTAAATGTGTGTGTTGTGTGTACATAATAACATAAATTGAGCTTTAATCATTTTCATTCTATATAAAATCTGCTGATTTTAGAAGCCTTAATGTCAGTATATCAGAACTGGCAAATATCGGTTATCGGCCATGACAGTGATCTTAATATCAGATAACGGTATCAGCCCAAAAATTTCACATCGGTGCATCACTAAAAAGTTACATCTCAAAGCAGACAGTGTTTAGGGCAAAGCTTCCAGAGCCGTTTGGCATAGCTAACTAGCTGTGGGACAACTAGTCTGGGGTTATCTGCAGTCATTTTATTAACGTGCCAGGACTTTACACAGCTGAACCAACAAAGGTGTGACTGGATCTTATCTGTGTTGAGCGGGTTAATGTTGAAGGATCTCCATGAAACGGTTCATCATTGGAGATGAACAGGTTCTCTGTTTATTCTGATGAGCTCAGTAAACACAAAACAAATAACAGTAAAGGCTGCCTGCTCCAAGTACAGAACACATTCTGTATTATGCAAAAAGAAACCAATTTCACCTGGTTAGAAAACAATGGCTATAACATGTTTGTGTCTGGAATGCACATGTGGGGCAGATCTTTGACTTTTATCTGTCATGAAACTTTGGCTGCAACAATGTGGATAGATCTTCTGGCACTCTCTGTGGCCACTAACCATTGCCTTCAGTGCATTCTGTCAGCTGAAAATCTGTAAATTTCTGTTGTCTACTTGTGCAGCCTACAGTGCTGCATGTGAAAATGGCATTTAGCTCAGTTTATTGCCAACTGACAGTTAACAACGATGGTGAGTGGTGGTGTGCCATCTTCTTGCCCTTCGGCTAGAAGCTGGGGAGCGGGAAGATGGTTTCCCACATTTTTCGGCTTCTTGCTTCCTCCCCCTACTGGTTGAAAGTGGAATAACAACTATCGTGAAAAAAAATCGCTGCAGGCTTTGCAGGTAACAATGTAGTCAGACCAGTGGCGGATTTAGCAATTTGGGGGCCCAAGGTGAACACAGACATGGAGCCCCCTTACACTAAATGTTCGACAATCTTATCTTTAACTGGATTAGTGAAACTCTCCCCTCTTCTGACATGAGTTATTTTCACTTTTTATTAGTCCTCCTATTTTTTCCTGTCTTTCCCTCCCTTTGAGTGCCTTCAATATTTACTCTGTTTTCTTCTTCCTGTCAGTGCTCCTGTGCTTTTGTCTTTCTTTTTTTTCTATTTTCCATTTTGGTCTATGGTTACCTCCCTTTAAACATTTTTCATTGTCTTTCCTTTTCTTTTGATGTTTACATAGAAAAACAACGTCACTTTTGGAAATGAAGATAAAAGTTTTTTAAAGCATTCTGCTTCTTTCTTTTATTGGAGCCACTAGGATAACTCCATTTCATGCTTAATGTTTTGATTACTGCTTCGAGTTTATTACGAATGCTCCCGCCTCTCTTCTTCTTTTTCTGCTTTCTCTTCTTCTACTTCTTTGTGGTCTTATGGCACTTAGCAAACAACTATTTGGTGCATTACTGCCATCAACTGGATTGGGGTGGAATGACTATCAATCGCTTCCTGTTTGAGCATCGGCATCTTAAAGGAATAGTCCATTATGGCATTAATAGAGGGGTGCCAGCAGTCAGGGCTAGGGGCCCCCCCCAACATAAGGGGCCCCCAGGCGGCCGCCGACCTATGCCTAATGGTAAAACTGCCACTGAGTCAGACAAGATGTTGTTTTTACATGTTTTCATGAATGTGAGATTATTGGCAATTCAGAGACAAAAATTAGGACTTTTTTGTTTGCAGGCTGAACTAATGCTTTCTCTGGTTTTAGCTCTTTGTCTAGTCTAGTTCACACTTTCTTTGCTTCGCCTCTAAAGACATTACTCTCTTACTTTTACTTTCAGGCTCCACCATGATGCCATCAAAAAAGCTAAATTCTTCTTCTTGTGCTTTGTATTGATGGCTAACGGCTAGCCTTTACATGAACACTACCAGCATAGCAAACAGCTACAGTATTTAAACATCCAGCGATTTTGCAAGTTCTCCCACTTAGAAATCATGGAGGGGTCTGAAAGTCACATTGTGGGTGCAATCCCACTGTGAGAGATGGTATTTAAAAAATACAGGAAGTCATTTCATATGTTAGGTTTTTTTTTTAGTATTTGAACAAAATTCCCGCCACACCAGCCACAAATGCCTTGGAAGAGCCACGTTCTTACAACACTGCATGACGTTTTTAATTTCTTAGTTTAGAGGCTGTCCAGGAAGTTCTCAACAACACACACTGATTATTTAGAACTTTGGATGAAAAATATTTCATCTGGGAACATTTGGAACAAGCTAGGATCGCTGTCTCTTATTCCCGTCCTTCCCACACACCAGGTCAGGGGTCAAACCGTCGTAAAAGTTAAAGGTTTACTGGAGACAGTCTGGGTCAACTAAATACAACCCCCGAAAAGCTTCAACAATGAGCCACAACCACGTTTTTATAATTTTATCTGTCTATTTAGGACAGCTCAGATACAAGTTTCACCGAGCTACAACTGATCCAAGCAGAGATAACAAAATGAGCTGGGCTGAGAAGAGTCTGGTAGAAGTGTGAGAAGTTGGGGAGGGGAATCGGTGCCACACAAGTTGCCCCTGGGGTCTGAGCGGTGGCTTTGGTTTGGCAGGAAGAGGGAGGAAATATAGACAAGGAGGAGGACGGGAGTGTGTGTTGAGTGGGGGCCATTGAGGGCACCTCTTGGTGCCACGTTTGCGTCAAAGAACTGTAAATCTTTTCACCCTGAGCTGAGCTGAGCTGACACAGCGGCTGCTCCACTCACTAACCCATTATGACCTGCTGCCGCCAACCAGCACACACTGACATTTGATTTCTCTGTTTTACCAGCTTTAATGTTGCCAAACCTATCAGCCCCCTTGGTTATTATATATTCTTGAATGGCCCATTACATGGTATTTAGTTGAATGTTACGTTGAGTTCTTTATTTTCTGCTATATTTTTAATTTAAAAAGCACACCAAAGCACCTCCCCTGGGTCTGAACCACCTCAGCTGGATGCTGTCGACATGGTGGAGCAGCGGCCCCTAACCCCAACCCGGCTCTACTTTGAGTCAGTCTGAGCTCCTCACCCTATCACTAAGGCTGGGTCCGGCCGCTCCACAGAGGAAACTCATCTCAGCTGCTTGTGTTCTTGATCTTGTTCTTTCTGCCCTCACCCAGAGCTCACGGCTAGAATTGGAACAAAGGTCACTTGGTAAATTAAACCTTTGCTTTCTAGCTTAGCTCCTTGTCAGCACAAGAGACCGGTTCAGTGTCCGCGCCGCTGCACACTTTTAGCTTTCACTTTGATACATGCTCTAAGTTCTCTTAAAGTGGCAGTGTGTAATTTCCTGCCACTAGGGGGGCAGTGCATACATACATCTCAGGGTAGGTTTACACCATTTCTTCCTGACTGTCGCTAGTTTAAAAAACATTACAGTAAATGTCGTTACCTGTGGAGCAGAAAGCATGCGACCTCGGTGTGACTCCTCATTGATGGTCCTTCAGTTAATTCCATGAGAGAATGCAATGCCAATTATGGGGTGTTTTTTAATGCCAAGGAACCTTGCCTTGATGTCTTGGTCCTGCCCCGGTTGCCTAGGAGATACGTAATCAGGAACCGCCAAGGAGTGTTCCAATGTATTCGTGTATTCGTGTTCTACCGAGGATTTCTATTCTCCGTTTGTTAGCCGTTTAGCTAGCTGAGCAAGGATACACAGGAGGTGCCTTGTAGCCTAGCCTTGGTCAAAAATGTCCCAGAATACACCGCAGTATTTTCAAAAGGATGACGGATCAGAAGTCGGCAGCTACTTTGGGGGAAAATTTCAAGTTTAAATGTAAGTCAACAAATTGTAGCCATCGGGTTGATACCTGTAAAATCTACAAATGTTATTTTTTTAGATCCAAAGAAGTTAGCTATGGCTGGTTAGATGCTAGTAGTTGCAGCTTTTGTGTCTTGCAGGTATTAACTCACTTATATATTTAATTTAACACATATACACACAATTAAAAAAGTTAAAGGCTCGTTATATGTTTATAATGAAATTTATACGGATAAAACATAACGATATTTCCCGTGTCACATGACGTTATGTGACCGCGGCTTCTGCGTCAATCAGGTGTTGCAAGTGTGTTCCATTTAACCGTTTTCTTTGACCAAGGAAGGACAGTGTCCTTGTAAGCAAGGCACCTGACCTTGCAAGACATCGCCTTGCGAGGTCAGGTGCCTTGACATTGAGAAACACCCATAGTTTTCTGGCGCTGTGCTTTCTGATCTGCTCGGGGGCTTGCGCCTACTGATGATGTCATCATACTACGGTAACGTTACTCGGCCAAAATATACTGCATCTCTTTTTCATTTTTGTTCTTTTACACCTTTTGGAAAGAGTTTAGCAGTTTTGCTTTTAAATTTGTGTTTCTTCTACCTAAAAGTTTTTGAACATGGTAATGTAACTTCCATAAGTTGTCCGTCCAGCCAATCATTTAGTGTGACGTCATTGACAGGCTCAGGTTCCCGAGCTGGCCAGAATGAAACATGGCGTCCCCCAAAGACGTTAGACCCACGCCCTATATACTTTAGACACAATTTTTATGGGTATGTGGTACAAATCTGCCAATATTTTTCAACAACTGGACATCATTTTATTAAGTTTCAACATTTTGATGGATATTTCCAGAGATTAAAGGTAAAAACTATTGATTGTCACTTTAATGTTTGATCTCCTTTTAATCATGATGCTCCAGTAACATGTTAGCTAAAGTCATTTAGACTCTTTCCTTAATGGTAAAATGGTAAATGGCCTGTATTTGTGTAGCACCTTCTTAGGATTCTACAAACCCCCCAAGGCACTTCACATCACAATCAGTCGTTCCTACACAAATTCACACGATGATGATGAGCTACATCGTAGCTACAGCTGCCCTGGGGTGCACTGATGGACGCGAGACTGCCAAACATAGGCGCCACCAGTCCCTTCGACTTCCACCAGCTGGATAGGCAGGTTAAGTGTCTTGCCCAAGGACACAACAGTAGCATTCTCTGCTGAGAGCCGAAATAAATCCTACAACCTTCCAATTACAGGACAACCTGCTTTACCTCCTGAGCTCCCGCTGCCCAATCTGGCATCTTTATTTTCACAAAGTAATTTAGAAACATGAGGATAAAATAACCTATTTTATAGGGATGGACAATATATCGGCATCAATTTCGGTATCGGCCGATGTTAGTCATTTTTTTAACATATCGATACTGATTTGATAAATAAAATCGGGCCGATATTAACAACCAATATTTTTTCCATCTCGTCTTCATTTGTTTGCCTGTTTCAGAGGGTGAGGGGGTGATGTGTGATTGTTTAGTCATGTGAACAGTGAACGAAATCATCTCAGAACCGTAAATGTGTGTGGTGTGTGTACATAATAATGTCAATTCAACTTTAATAATTTTCATTCTATACAAAATCTGCTGATTTTAGAAGCCTTAATGCCAGTACATCGGTATCGGCAAATATCGGTTATCGGTCATAACAGTGACCTTAATCTCTGATATCGGTATCAGCCCAGAAACTTTATTTTGGTGCGTCACTACTATTTTTACATAAAAAAGTAAATTTTTTTCATCATTATTCACTTGTTTACTGGATGATTAGTAAAGTAAAACAGCGTACTCAGTGTTTTGTGTAACATTTTAATTAGAGGCTTGCTTTCAACTCACAACACCACAAAGGTCTCTTATATACCAAAATGTGTGCAGAGTTTATTTACAAGTACTTCAACATACCATCTATCAATAAAGCCAAGGTTTAATGTCCCAGTAACGTCCAAGCATACTTCTGCGTGAAGAAGAGGATTATCAAGATATACAGAAACTGGAATAGAAATAAATAAATCTTATTTTCCAGGACAGGAAGAACGACTTCTAGTTGGAAAAGTTTGAGAAACATGAACGTCCAAACTCGGGGACTAAAGTCAAGGTAAGGAACGTTAATGCAGAAGAGGTTTCTGTGAATAAGCATTTCCCTTTTTTCGATTAATTTAGCTACGTTTTCTTGAGACCCTTAAAATCTCTGTGGTTCACACTACAGAGCAGATGAGCAGGTTTGAACGATCTTGTGTTTATTTCTTTACTTTGGGTGTCACAACTAGAAGTTCCAACTTTAATTATGTCTCACGATCTACAAGATTTACCTTCATGTAGAACTTTCTGGAAGGTGTGTGTCCATGTGGCGTAAAACTAGCACTAAAACAGCATCATAGCAACAGCCAGACATGGTGGTGGTAGTGTGCTTGCATGTGATGTCACTATAATCATGGGAACTTTAGATTACTGTTGTAATCCCAGTTCTCTGAGTAACATGAGTGAGATGTCTCACTAGGGATACGCCCCTCCACAGATTCCTCAGAACCACTCAGCTCAATACGCCAATCCTGATTGGCCAGTGACTGTGACGCTCATGTCACCTGCTACTATAAGTAGCAAGCACCCCAACGCACGCATCATTCAAGATAAATGCCTCTTTCACCATGATGAATGTCAAAATAGCTATTTATGCGATTGAAACTCCCAGATTTGGCCCGGATCCAGCGCAAGGTCGCGTAATATCTGGGCTCAGTTAATCCAGTCCAAAACGAATCTGTTTGTAGGCTTGCATCACATTAATTTAGTCGATTTCACCGTAAAATGATAATAGTTTGCTGAACTAACAGACAGAGGTGTGAACTCAACTTAAAGGGGCTTCACAGAGTTTCGAATTTTTATGCTCGCGATTGCCCCCTCAGGCCAAAAGCGTAACGGCAGCTTCAATAGGAGGCTCGAGCACGAGGCGCGCATGCTGTACGTGCACACTCCTTAACGAAAATAACAGCTGAGACAGTCCCGTGTGTGTGTGGCCCGGAGGACAGAGGACAGGAGAACGCGCAGCTAATTAATTAAATAATTTGGTTCTGTACCTTTCTCTTCAGCACCGCCGACAAAGGTTTATGATGGGTCAGTCCTCCTGCATGCTCTTGAAAAATTGTTCCAAAATGAAAGTTGAACCCACATCTTTTTTATCTGTGAATTGAATGCCGTTTGGCGAGTCTCAAATAAAAATTTGGGCATCTTACTGTAAAAAAATATATCATTAATGTAAAAAAGAAACTCTAAAACAACCATGTTCACATCCAGAATCGAACCCGGGTCTTCTGAAGTTTTACTAGGCGAGCTAAAGCCTTATATCCTTGATGACAGCTGAAACAACGTTCAAAGAACGGTTCGGAGGGCTATGCCTGAGCGTGAACGCGCATGAAGCAGACTGCTCGACCCGAGCAGCTCTCTTTTTCTGTGATTGTACAGAAAAACAGGCAATCACAGTAAAAATGCCAGGGCTCATTCTACAGGACCGGGGCATTGCAGGAGAATGTATGAAGAAGACATTTATTATTTCTCTACATGTTTTGGCTGTCAAACTTCCATAATGCCCCTTTAACTTCTAATCAAATAACATTAATGGAGACGGGGATGAAAAGCAGTGGTTAACCAAACGGACTATATTTCGTTTTTGCAGCAAACACGGTTTACCGGGTAAGATAGATGTTCATGAAGAAGACTGGGGTGATGTGGTGTTTATGTTACTTAGTGATAATCCTATATATTTGCTATGAAGGATGTGTGTTACCATCTAAATGTTGTTCCAATTCAAGATTACATACGTGAAAAGGACGTTATTTATTTAGCACGATGAGCTTGACCATTATAAGATGTCTTGTCTCACCCCGGCATGAGAGTAGCAGCAGAACCCGGTGACCCAGCCAATGACAAAAACAGGTAGGCATCCAGGCTTTTCTTGTATTTTTATCTGCTCCAGTGAAAAGTGAAACGCTGTTTATCACATTACGCTTTAAATCTGGCAGGGTGAATTCTGACAAAGTCGGAAACTTGTTTAAATTGGTGAGAAGACTTTTGTGAGTACCGCTCCCTATGAGCCCCACCTAGCGCGCTACAGCTACAAGTGAACTTGGCTCGAACCAGTAGAAGCCCAGGTGAAACTGGCAAACAAAACAATCTCCGTCTCCACTTTTGCTCTTTGTTTAATACTCCTGTAACTCACTGTTGACATCCACCATGGCGAACCCTCGTGATCAGAGGATGTAGGAGCAAAGGGTCAATAGCAGCCTGAGTCACAACAAAAGGTGCCAAACCAGCAAACAAATGGTGTGTAACTCAACAAATTACACTCTCGCTGCTGGCTCTGCCATATACACCTCATTTCCAAGACAACAGACTAACCCCCAAATTCCACTACCTCCGCCGGCGTTCGTGTCAGAGCGGAGGTAGTGGAATTTGGGGGTAACAGCTTTTAATGCATTCTGGTGAAGTGTAACAGGAGCCTAACACACCTAAAACACAATGGCTTCTCCATTGGTTTTAACATGAAGATTTGTTGACCGAAGTGTGTAGGAGTGTGTTCCTTTGACAAATCACAGCTAAAAAGTCATAACGGTGGTCGCTCCATATCTTCTAGACCAGTTTCCCAACCCTGGTCCTCAGGGCACACTGTCCTGCATGTTTTCCATGTTGCCCTGCTGCCACACACCTGACTTAAATGAATGAGTGAGTAACAGGCATCTGCAGCACTTGATGTTCTCCTGAGGAGGCGATGTAAAGGTGTGCTGAAGCAGAGACATGGAAAACAGGCAAGACAGTGTGCCCTAAGGACCACGGTTGGGTCACGAGATGGTTGTGTTTTATCGTTACGAGCTATCTCATTATTAAGAGGTTTACAGAAAACTACCTCATAATAACTAGAAATATTGTTTTACTTTATTACGAGACATTGCTTCCTTTATTTTGTCCTTGCTCTGACTGTAATAAGCTTCCACAGCTTTGAATTGAATATTTCAAAATGATCATTTAAAAATGACATTTACTCAGGTTCTCGTTGCCTGATACTACATTTCATTGCTGATCTGAAAAACTCAAACATGTAAAACAGATCAGCAAGGGCATGAAATGTTTTTTAAGAAGCCTAAATGTTTATGAATTTTGCATTGTTGTTCATGATCAGAAAAATACAATATAAACAATAAATAACTCCGTAGCTTCTGTTTGTTGTTCCCATTTTTAATTCAACCGCCAGCCCCCGTGGCAGGATGTAGGTTCACAGAAACCACTGCTGCGCTTACGGGTCGGCTCTTTCCAGCCTGCTGTTTGCACTCACACCAGTTACCATGGCTTCTGGAGGCATCAAAACACAGTTACAATGACAAATACCAACATCTGTGTGTGCTTGAGTGTGTGTCGGGTCAGCGAGGTTCCGTCTGGGCGGTAATGTGAAACCGAAATAAAACACTCAGCCATCAGCACATTCCTACGGGCCTCGGCTTTCTTCTGGCTAGAGGAGAAAAGACAGAAAGAAGCAACTAGCTGTAAACATGGCATCATGTTCATGCAGTTGTCCGAACGCCGGTCCGTTATCTCCTCCAGCTCTCATCAGAATTGTAAAAGCAGTTAAGGGTCAAGTGTTGTTTTCGTTTACATATAATGATGTCTTGAGGAGGTTTGCTTTGGGTCTTGTCTGCTTCAGGATGGTGGTTGAACGGCGGAATTTGACTTTCCACAAATACTGTCTGAATATTTGCAAACCAGAGCAGAAGCAGCTGAAAAGCAGTTATTGTTGTGCGGTTGGAAGACCATAAAGCAGTTATTTATAACCCCGTGCAGCGAGGCTTTTGTTTGCGCAAATGAATTTGAAAGTAGAAAGAAAATGTTGAATTGGCTGTCATTTTGAGATGACTTTGGGAAAAGACCTAGATTCTTTCAAAAAGCCACAAAGTTTAGCAAGTTGGCCTCAGCAGACCCAACATAGCTGCTGAGTTTACTCTAGTCAGAAGTCTTTAAAGGTGTGGTTGACTGAAAATCTATTTTTTAATGATTATTTCTGATTATAATCAGCCACGCTGAACATGAACATGCAATGCTAGGATTTGAAAATCCTCACATATCTATGTCTCACTGCGAATTTGCATGGCCTCTCCCTTCTCAGCTTGTGCCCACCCACAGGAAGGCTTTAAAATTTTGTATTATTTTTTTTTGCAGTGAGGAGAGAGACCGGAGAGTGACTTGGTTATAGAAACGTAGCAACATGGCTGAATGCGTTCTGTTAGCCAATCAGAAGTGAAGAGTGTGCATATCATTAATAATGAGTAATCCTGCTGTTTTCAGCCCACCTCTGAGCAAGCAAGCTTCTGCATCTCAGAACAGGAGCATCATAGCTTTTTAAAAATGACTCCTAAGGCATTCATTTACACTTGAGAACACTGCAAATGTATTAAATAAATGAGTAAACCACCCCTTTAACCTTCTCTATAAATACCTATGACAGGCCTGCTTTATCTGAACTATGTTGATTTGAAGAATTGTGAAGGTTAATGTTAAATGAAGTCCACTATCTAAACATTTCATTGAAATTGTAGCTGAGCCAACAGATGAACAGAGGTTGGTTGAGGAGAGGGTGCTGAGGGAGAGGCCCAGCTGCTGTTATTCCTGTATTTCTGCTTTCGTAAGCTCACTCCCTGGTGTCTGCTTAAGAACAGACTGCCTCATTTTCTCCATTCTTGTCTCCACTTTTTTCTGATTCAGCCAGCTTCTTTCATAATCCCACATCCTCTCATGCCCTTCATGCAGAAAATGCAGACTCCACACTAATTATTTTGCTGGAACTACTCATGATGGCTATTCTAGCTGTATCAAATTCATTACCAACCACAGGAGAAGACTGAATCCTCTCCAAGCACGTGTGTTTTATATGCTCTAAGCTAAGAAAAGAACCCCCTGGTTTGATGGTAGAGTGACATCCTTGGAGCAGGAGGGACCTACCTGGACACACCTGAGTGAACTATATTGACCAAGGTTGTCCTTGTCAAAAATGTAGCTCATAATAACAAAACAATGGAAACTGGTGCATTTGGGAAATGTCACTTGAAAGCTCAGACTCTTCCAAAACAGGGATGTTGAGTTGAGTATGTAAATGGTGGTCAATAGGTGCTGCATATTTGTCTCTGTAGCTGCATAAAGGCTGAAGTACACTAGCTTTTTACATTTTGTACATTTACTTCATACACACCGAGTGCCAACATTCTCCTGTGGAAAGCACACCGAATTGCCTCTGTTTATGAAATGTGCTGCATTAATAAAACTGCCTTGCCTTGCCTTTATATAGTCACTGTCATAAGACCATTGTTTTATTTAGGCATTGTTTTCTTAGACAAACAATGTCAACAAAGTTGTTGACCATTACACCATTGCAGATCACACTGGTGCTCCACAGGGACTTATCCTTAGTCCTCTCCATTATATAAAAGCTCAGCAAAGGAATTCTGGCTTTCATACTAAAGTTTGTTGACATTGCTGTTGGTCTCCTCTTTAACAATAATGGCTATGGAAAGAAATTGATGATTTGTGCAACACAACAACCACAGCCTTGTTGTAGCAATGACGGAAAAGATGGTAGTGGACCTTTTAAAGAGAGCTCACACCCCTCTACCCTCACCTATGCAGGCAGAGCCGTAGAGCCAGTGGAATAAACTAAATACTAGGGTCACAAACACAAACAGAATCATTAAAAAGGCTCAATGGCAACCTTATTTTTTTAAAAGGCTGAATATTGCTGACCTCTGTATTGCTGCCCTTTTACTACTAGAGCGCCCTCCTGCTCAATGCCAGAACACTGGTACTTCTTAACTTCGGTCCTGCTGATGTCGTGTGTCAGTTTTGTTCTTCCTTAAATCAAAGCAATCAAAACAAAAACACTCCAGTTACTGCAGGAGAAGCTTAGGGATCTATCTTTATTGATGTTGTTTAACCAAAACAAAACAATAACTAAAAAAATAAAAAATAAAAAAAATAAACCAAAGTCATGTCAGCCAACAATAGAAAGTTCCAAACCATTTTTAAAAGAAATTTGCTTTAGTATTGCCATTAATTCGGTTCATGTTAAAACTTACCTCAGAATTACAAATAAACACAAAGGACGTTTGTTTCCTTCAGTGTCTTTAACTCATTCACTGCCAATGACGACTAAAGTCGTCATTTGCATTTTTTTTACTGTGTGGGCATCGGAACGAGCCCCCGCACAGTGAAAACAAATATCTCAGCTCTAAAGCCGATCTTCATCCGCGTACGTCACACGTCACGTGATCAGGAAGCAGAAAATCCATGTGTTAGGAGATCGTTTTGGGCCGCTGCTGCAAAAAAAGTGAGGCGCGAACCGGAAAAGCTTCTGCCGATCACAATTCAACAGAGGTGGAAAGAGTACTAAAATTTCCTACTTAATTACGAGTACCAATACTTTGATAATTTTTTACTCAATTACAAGTAAAAGTACTTGCCTAAATTTTTACTCAAGTAAAAGTAAAAAGTATCGTAAACAAAATGTACTCAAAGTAAAAGTTACTTAGTTACATTTTTGTCAGCGTAAGGATGGCTACATCTAAGTAGTGCTAAATCACAATGCCAGTTCACAATTCGCTTGTGTGTGTGCGCGCACACACACACTCAAACACGCACGGCTTGAAGGAGGGATTTCTATCCAATCAGTGAGAACAGGACGTGCACATTGATTGGACAAGGTTTTTTTAGGATGGTAAGTTTCAATTGTGATTCAAATTATTCTTTATTTTGAGAAAAAGTAATTTTTTTAGATGCCATCAGCATGTGAGGTATCTCAATGTCCTCATGACAAAACTCTAACATGAGACTGTGCTCTAACCTGTCACATAACAAGCCAAATGCAGTCAAACATTTCAGATGGACCGTATGACAGCTGCTAACGTTGGCCCTGCCTTACTTTACCTCTACATTACAGTTCCTTTATCCATGTCCATCCTAGAGCTCCTCTCTGACATTCATGCTTATTTAGAGCAGCTGATTTTTAAAGTTAGCAGAGTTCATCCTTGGTTGTGGGTTCACTCACTCATTTAACCCTTCACCACTGAAATCAGTTTGTTCATTCCAATCTTCCTAAATAATCCTCCAATCATCCAACTGGAAGCCTTAAGGGTCCCGCAACGTCCATCCTGTCAGAACAGGTCTTGGGAGCCCAGGTGTTACTAGAACTAACGGTGTCTCCTCACCAGCGTGAGCCTCCAAACTGTGAAGGTTGGTTTCCAAACATGAACTTTGAATTCATGCATTTATCTCCTCTTGTAACACTTTAACATGTTTTAAAAGGCTTGTATCATGATAAGTTACACCTCCCAGACCAAAGATAAGATGAAACATTATCATAAACACTATTAAGACGTCATTATGTATGAAATGTTATTTTCCTGAGCCATCACTGCAGCCAAGATATAAGATGCATGGATTTGATGAAACCATGCTGTCTCATACAGTCCTATATGTGTAACACACACACACACACACACACACACACACACACACACACACACACACACACACACACACACACACACACACTGCAGCATGCTAGAATAATGTGAATGACTAATTTAACTACATTGAATTGCTTTAGTAATAATTGAATCTCTTATTCTGGAGTAAAATAAAGAAACAAGCTAAATCATCACATCTGTGGCATCAAGGAGCATCTTCTGAGTTCAAACACAGGGATGGAGCACAATGTTTACACCTGAACAGCATCAGGATGTTTTAACTCACAGAGGCCTGCAGGTCTTCTGTTTTATGAGCAAAGCGCTGAGAAACCGCCTGTTATGAGCGCTAAACAGTATTTTGCCGCTGCCGTGCGGAGCGGTAGGGAAACACATTTCAAACACGGAACCGAGTCTCGCTACCGAACCGAGCAGAATTCTGATGACGTCACACTGGTGCGCGAAGGTGCAGGTTCCAACCCACAGGAGAGGAGGGAGAGAGGAGGCAAACAGCGAGTTGATCGACTGAACTGATGTCTTTGAGCAAAAGTGTACACCCCCCCCGGTTTAGACGTGGCGCTCGTGCAGGTGTCTCTTTCCATTTCGACGCTGCTTCACGTAATATTTTTAATTCATTAAGCCTATAATTTATTTTTACTCAGTAACGGATATGATTTAAAATGTAGCGAATTACAATTCTTTTTAAAAAACTTACTCAAGTAAAAGTAAAAGTACAGATTTTAAAAACGAATTAAAAAGTATAAACATACAAAAAAGCTACTCAATTACAGTAAAGTGAGTAAATGTAATTCGTTACTTTCCACCTCTGCAATTCAACAACGGATTATGAAAGAACGGATAACGCTCGAAACGTGCGGATTCTTCCTGATGTAAGAGGTGAGTCTACCCTTTGTTTTGGTAGTTTTGGCATGGACATCATCCTAGCGCGCAACATTCTGTGACTCTTAAAAAACAGTAAAAATGGTGAGAAACGCTGGCAGCAAATGAGTTAAAAACAATTATTACTTAAAATAAAAAAGCATGTGATGCAAAACTGCACCCTTTAAGTGTAGAAAAAAAACATTAAGAAGGCACTCAGTATATGAACAATACCAGCATTTCACCACATTTTAATCAACATTTTATTTGTATTCTTACAAAGTGAATTCTAACTGGCTGCATGGTTTTTACAGTGTAGCTGAGACGAGCAGTTATGCTGGTAGGACTTCTATGGTTTTTACATGTTTAGCTGTAGAGTCTACACTCTGCACACAGCGTTCACATCAGTGCGTGAACACCTTGTCGATTCTCAGGTACTCTCCTTTATTCCATTGGCGAGTACAATAAATTATATACTCTTAGAACTGCCCTGCAGTTGCAATGTGGTTTGTGATATTGCGGAAATCCTGACATACACACAAGGTCTCCAAAAGACAGTATCAGGATTGTGTAAAAAGTAAAACATGAGACTTGAACCTGATTCCTGGATGCTAGAAAATATGAGTTTCAACCTCCAGTTTCTAAAAATAAAAGTACAACTCAATACACACATTAGATGCTCAACAATCTATGTTTGCAGATACAACCCCCCCCCCCCCCCCCAAAAACATTACACACAGCGGGGAGAATAAATATTTGACTCATCAGCATTTTCATCAGTAAGGGTTTAGTGAGCCATTGACAAAATGTCCACCACATGTCAATATCAACCTAGATATTTAATTTATGCAAATACATCTAAACATTTAAGTCCATTCATTGACTTATTTGTAATAAAGTGAAAAGACACAGGGAAAAATATTAAACGTATGAAGATAACAAAGTGCAAAAGAGAAAACCAGGAGATCACCTGAAATCTGCCAGTATTGAGAGAGAAACCCCGCCCCTATCAGTAGTAACTGATATCAGCTGCTTTAGTCCTAATTGATGTCTTATAAAGGCTTCTCGTTACCCAGGAAGCATACAGAAAATACTTCATGATGGGTTAAAGCAAACTCTAAGCAATGCTCTGAACCGCCATGGCATCCATGCACACTCACTACACAAGACTCCATTATTGAACAAAAAGCATGTTGAGGCTTGTTTACAGTTCGTAAAACAGCATTTGGAGTAGCCTGTGGATTACTGGGAGACTATAGTATGGTCAGATGAAACCAAAAAGGACCGTTTTGGCTGTATCCTACACACAACACTGCCCACCACCCCAATAACTCCATACCAACAGTTACGTTTGGGGGTGGAAGCATCATGGTGTGGGGGTGCTTTTCACCAAGGGGTCCTGGCAGACTTCATATTATTGAAGGCAGGATGAACAGAAATGTACCGGGACTTTCTGGATAAGAATCTGCTGCCATCTACCAGGAAGATGAAAATGAAGAGAGAGTAGACATTTCAGCAAGACAATGATCCCAAACACAAGACCAAGGAAACAAAAAGAAAGAAATCAAGAAAAAAATCAAGTTGCTTGAATGGCCCAGTCAGTCACCTGACCTAAATCCCATAGAAATCTATGGAGAACTGAAGATCAACGTTTATAAAAGAGGCCCAAGAAACTTTAAAGATTTAAAGAGCGTTTGTGTGGAAGAATGGTCCAGAATCAGTCCTGAGCAACGCGGATGACTGGTTTCTCCTCACAAGAGGCGTGTAGAAGCCGTAATCACCAACAAAGGCTTTTCTACAAAGTATTTAATAAAGTGTGTTCAGTACTTAATGCCTGTGTCATTTCACTATAATGACTCAACTTGTGTACTTAAATGCTCTGATGTCTTTGTATGAATTTAATTTTTGGCTTGATGACAACATCTGGTGTAAATTTAGTCAATTGTCCACTTAGAAATACCCTTAGTGATAAAAATCCAGATGAGTCAAATACTTCTTCTCCCTGCTGTACTACTGTAATTTAAGGCCCTGCCAGCATTTATCTGGATGTTGTTGCAGTACAGGTCTGTCATGAAAAGAGGAGCTAAACCAAAGGACAAAGCCCTCAATGAACTAATCGCCTTACACTCCAGCCCTTACCTATGATCTGTGAGGGCCAACAGAATTAGATTGTGAGTACAAACATCTGAAAAGCGTTTTCTTCACTCTCGGTCTGGACAACCCTTCTAGAAGTGGGGAAGGGGCTCAGACTAGAGTATTTTCTCAAAACATGGAACCAGTTCAGGTGGTTTGGTTAGTATATCTTCTGAACACCTTCTAAGAGAGACACGATGCATCATGTTGCAGAGCCAAGACTCACTGAAGAGATTATACCTCATTGCCGGCCAGAGGAAGTCCCCCAGAGGAGCAGGAGAAGAAGATCCTGCTCTTTGTCAGATTGTGCTGTTCCAGATATGCATTAGAAGATGGCTGAACACAAGATGTAAATATTTATCCAAGCTAATTATCCTCTTTCATTGAGAATTTCAGCATCCGTGTTAGAAATATGTGGATGGATCTTTTTTATTTAAAAGTGTGGTTCACTGAAAACCAATTTTTAAAATATTTCTGATTATAATCAGTCACTCAGAGATTTCATGCAGACGGAACATGAAAAAGTCTCCTACACCTATCTCCTGCATTAGCTTCTGATAGAAAATAGACAGTAAAACTCTAGGATTAGAACATCCTGTTAGAACTACGTCACACTGTCACTTAACATTCATGGACTCACCCATCTTGACTCACAACAAAGAAGGTTGTTGTTGGTTTAGCACCCAGGAAACAGCAGAGAACATCTCAGCTAGTAGAAGCTAACTGTTAGCATTAACAACTCCACCACACAGCAGAACTCCTCCAGGCTTGTGTTATTAGTGGATATAAAACGTCAATGTTGCAAAACAAATGGAGTCAGTGGGAGAGTTGTGTTGCCGTTATCCAATCAGAGGAAAGATGTCCAAATATCAGGAAATAAGACTCCAAATCCTGTCGTCTGAAGCTCAGCTCTGATCTGGCAATCTGCTAGTTCCTGAAACTGGTGCACCAGAGCTTTGTTTCCCCAGAGTACGACTTACAAGGCATTTGCCCCTACTAAAGACACTGCAAATGTATCGTAAAACGAGTGATCCACACTTTTAAAATAAGAAACAAATATTTGTATAAAAAACAAAGTAGTGGTGACAGGGCCAAAATTTAACTACAAGCAAAGGCAAAAAGAAAAAACATCCAGAAACCCATTAAAAACATCACACCAGTAAAAATGTCCTCCATTTGACTCTGCTCCCAATGCTCCACACATCAAACCCTCTAATATAACTGCATTATTATTGTTGTAATTATTAATTGAGATTTATTGGTTCAATTTGCTGCTCAGCACCAAGTAAAGAATAAATGTATGTTTCTACCAACAGAACATTAATCAAAGCCATTCTGATGTTTAACACAGCAAAACCTACTCTTCTCACGCCAGTAACAATGACCTAGCTTAGTAGTTTCATACATGCGTTGCTGTCCAGCAACAACCCTCTGAGTTATGACAAAAACAAAAGCAGCATTTACAGAGTCAGACTAACCCAGTCTGTTGGAGTTTGTTACCAGGTTAAACTACAGATGCTTTAAAAAAAATTCTGATTTTTGAGGATTTGCTGTTTACGTTTAGATATGCACAATAACAGAACTCACAAAGTTCTGTTACATTTAACAAGGAGATATTCAAACATCTGCATGTGGTGGCAGACAACATCTTATGACCACAGCCTTCAGAATCAAACTGGTCAAGTAGGGAGGAGGGTGGGTAATATCAATGTGATATGAGAGTGGGCGCACTGGGACGGAGGGAGAGGGCTAGTCTTTTGGATCAGAGTTGAAGGGTGGGTGGAGGACGAGATGGCGGAGGACAGGTAAGTCCAGGGGGTGTACGGGATGGTGGTGGTCCTGGTGGGAGTTGGCCCATTGGGGGTGACCTGGGAGGAAGAGTTAAGGACGTGGGATGGTAGTCAGGGGCTGGTGGTGAAGGAGCGTTGTTGGGGCTGCGAGGTGGAGGCTTGGTTGTTGCTGACTCATCTTTTATTCTTGTGAAGTTGATGCATCGACCCTGCAGGGACAGAGAGAAATCTGGTGTAATAAAGGTAGAGCACGTCAAGCTTGGTCACCTTGGGTTTAGCGGTGGCCAACTTCATCGCTGCCATCATCAGCCTTTAGTGATAGATGATAATGACCCGTACTTACAGCACCTTTCAGAGCCAGAGGACTCCAAAGCGCTTTACCCCACAGTTACACACACACACACACACACACACACACTCACACACACACACACACACACACACACACACACACACACACACACACACACACACACACACACACACACACACACACACACACACACACACACACACACACACACACACACACACACACACGCACACGTTGATGGTGATGAGCTGCATTGTAGCCACAGCTGCCCTGGGTCACACTGACACAGCCGAGGCTGCCGAGCCCAGGCACCACCAGCATGTGAGGTGGGTCGAGTGTCTTGCACAAGGGCACAACAACAGCATTCTCTGCTAGGAGCTGGGGTTGATCCCACAACCCTGTGATTACTGAACAACCCGCTCCACCTCCTGAGCTTCTGCTGAACTAGTGGCACCAAAGGGAGTATAAGATGTTTCCTTAGCATCTTGTTCTGCTGGACGGTTACACAGAACATCTGCTGTCCCTTTCCAGGTCTTAGAACCACAAAGCAACCTTCTGTCACTTCCTAATGTGGTGGCTAAGAGGCACTACAGCAGCAGGTTGACTTAGAGGTAAAGTGCTCCTGAACTGCAGCTAAACAGCCAATCAGCCTAACTCTAACCCTAAAATGGGAAACATTTCCCACCCCAGTACTTTTTCACTGCCTCAGACTGTTGGGCCAAATTGTTACAGGTGTTTACTGATGTTGATGATTCAGGCTTCGGCAAATGGTTCATATTGTGTTTGTAAAACTGCAGAATGCCCTCTTGACCTGACAGCAGACTTCGTTAGGATGCTGATATGACCAAATCAAATAAGCTATGCAGGGATGCAGTTTTCCACTAATCACTGGATCTCCTCTATGGAAGGTTCAAGTTCTCTCTATGGAGTGAAGATGCTTAGAAGGAACTGGATTTAAAGTTTTTCACCTGCAGCATTCAACGTCTTCAGTTTGGTTTGGTATTCAGAAATGGAGGATCATCTCAGATCTATTGTTGCAGCTTGAGAACACAATATAAATAATTTAGGATGTTTAGTTTATAGTGGGTTTGTGATTTCACATCTAAAGGTTTTGATCTTTTTCTTTAACCAGGCTGTTGTGAGACCTGTTGGTTTGATCCGTTCAGAAACGTATCTTTAGATTCTTGATATATTTTTCTTTCCAGATTAGATGCAGATTTGGGACACATGTATCTCTTCAGCCCTGCGGCTTCATTTCAAGGCTCTGGTTTAAACGTCTGAAAGTTGTTTCTGGATTACAGAAAGCCACATTTGCTGGTTTCTTCTCACTGACATCCTCCACTGACTGCAGTCTTCCCAAAGTCGTAAAGTTGTCTGGGCCTGGGCAAATCCATGTCTTGAGAATGAGACATGGTTGGTGGAGACAGACCCTGCTAGGTATGACCTCATCTCCTTCTGCCAGCTAACGATCTCCCTAGAGAGGTTTGTGTTTGAATGAAAGCATTAAAAAAAAAAACCCACAAGGAAACAGTTTTGCTTCATACTGTGATGTCAGACGTGTGGTTTGGTGACACACAATCTCATAATGGCTAACAACTTTTTGAAAGGTAGACACATGAAACTAATTTCTTATTACTTTTATTGTCTAAGTGAGAAGGTAACTAACCCCTAAACCTAATAACTGGCTGTAACAACTGTTTGTGATGACTAATAGTTTCTGACATCACTGTGGAGGAAGTCTGTCCCACTCTGCTTTAAAAATGATCTTTTTTCAGCTACATAGGAGGGGTTTCCAGCATGAACGGCCTATTTAAGGTCAAAGGTCAAACATTCTGCCTCAGGATGTTCTGTAGGACAGCAGAATCCTCCATCAGTTAGAGTGAGTGGTCCAGGTCCTGAAGCAGCAGAGCAGCCCAGATCATCACACTACCACTACCATGTCTGACCATTGTTTTACTGTTAGTTTGACTCCAGATGGAACGGGACACACACCTTCCAGTCATTGACTGTTCGGTCATAAAGGCAGTGCCTATAGATCGTGGGAAATAACTACTTTTTAATGTTCTAGTAGCCTTAAAAATCATAAAAATATATCATTTCTGCTAAATGACAGATCTTTGTGTTGCTTTTCTTCAGCAGATGTTTTGTCCTCAGATCTACCTCTTGGACTATTAGTTATTGCATTACTTGGTTCTTTTTTTAACACAACGCAAGAGTTGTTTTTGCTTTTTTTGCTGATGCTTCGGCTAACACTGTAGCCGTCCTTAGAGCTTTGCCGCTGTTGGCGGCGTCACTTCCTTCTCCGTTTAATCAGTGGGCGCTCTCCTCACTGATGACACAGTCCCATACGTGATCCAATGTGCAGACCCCATCTGATTTGAGCCGTAACCAAGTGAGGGCTGTAGAGCTCTAGATGCTGTTTTGGGTTCCTGCATTTCAGACAAGTTTCTTTTGAAGTGGTATAATCAGGTCTGGGTGTTCATTCTGAATGATCTGGTTTAGGCGCTAACTCAGGGTTTATTATGGAGGATAATCACTAAGGACCATATGGGTTAGGATAGCTTCTATGTCTTAATACACCTCATTTGATAACTACAATTTATACTTACTCAGGTGATCTGATAATGAAACTCATCTTTTTGCTTACAGACTGTAGACTCTTGAGCATTAGATCTGAAACGTGGGGTTCATCTGTTAGAACAAGAGACAAGTTAAAACCCTGCCAGTAAGCTACAAGCATGAGAGCTGTGGATCTGGTGTTTAATGAGAAGCAGCTGTGAGACAGGAACCGGCCCGACAGCCAGCCAGAAACAGGTACAAGCTAACAGGTCATTTCCAGTGAGTAATCGTCACTAACGACATCACAGTTTCCTTTTAACCCGGGTACAAAAACTCTGGCTTTTCTAACCCTGAAGCGGATTATTATAAACTACAACATGAACTCCAAAGGATCTAGATATACTTTGCTAAAGCTTCAGTAAGAAAGCGCTAATTCCTAGTTTAGGATTGGATTTCCCCTCAGTGTACTGCTCAATAAGCCAGCTCATACGTTCAGTCTAGTTACGTGTGTTTTACAAGCCTTGGCTTCAGGCTGAAGGGTTTAAAATATCTTTGTGAATTCAGAAAAAGTCCTGGTAACACTTTACAATAAGGGTCCCTTTATTAATGTTATTTAGTGCATTATTAAGCATTAATAATCAAAAAGTCCCTTTATTAATGTTACCATTATTGTTAAGTATGAACTGTCCTGTATTGTTAAGTATGAACTGTAGAACAAAGGTGGGGTTTGGGTTCTGCTTAGTAATGCGTTACATAACTTTAAGCTTTAAGTTAAGCAGTTGTTAACACTTTATTATTGTATAATAGCTTATTATTGCTTACTAATGCACTAAGTAATGTTAATAAAAGGACCCTTATTGTAAACTGTTACCAAAGTCCCGATGTTTTTCCCCGTTCTGGGAGCGTCAGCGGCGTGGAACATCACTGCTTCAAATTGAATCCATTACAGTCTCTGGGGTGATTCAAACCAGCCGCATTGCAGAAATTCTCAGGCGTCCCAGTAGCGGCGCAACGCTAAAGGTAGGGTCAGGTTCTATTTTTGCAACGAGTCGCTTTTGGGACACGAACATTTCTACAGACAAGATAGGGCTAGACAGGAAATTACACACGGTCTCAGTGTAAAACCTCTGGTAATTTTCAAAATAAGACTTGCATCAATGCCATTTAATATACACTTAACAAAAATATAAACACAACACCTTTGTTTCTGCTCCGATTTTTCACGAAATGGACTTAAAGATCTAAAATTCATTCCAGATACACAATATTACCATTTCTCCCAAACATGGTTCACAAATCAGTCTAAATGTGCGATAGTGAGCACCTGTGCTTTGCTGAGATAATCCATCCCACCTCACAGATGTGCCACATCAAGATGCTGATCTGACATCATGAGTAGTGCACAGGTGTACCTTATACTGCCCACAATAAAAGTCCACCTTGGAATGTGCAGTTTTTTTGCTTTATTGGGGGTCTGGGGACTCAAAACCGGTCAGTATCTGGTGTGACCACCATTTGCCTCATGCAGTGCAACACATCTTCTTCGCATAGAGTTTATCAGATTGTCAATTGTGGCCTGAGGAATGTTGGTCCACTCCTCTTCAATGGCTCTGCGGCGTTGTTGGATATTAGTGGGAACTGGTACACACTGTCGTATATGCCGGTCAAGAACATCTCAAACATGCTCAACGGGTGACATGTCCGTTGAGTGTGCTGGCCATGCAAGAACTGGGACATTTTCAGCTTCCAAGAATTATGTACAGATCCTTGCAACATGGGGCCGTGCATTATCTTGCTGAAACATGAGGTGATGTACATGGATGTACGGCACAACAATGGGCCTCAGGATCTCATCACGGTATCTCTGTGCATTCAAAATGCCATCAATAAAATGCACCTGTGTTCTTCGTCCATAACAAATGCCTGCCCATACCATAACCCCACCACCACCATGGGCCACTTGATCCACAACATTGACGTCGGCAAAGCGCTCACCCACACGATGCCACACACCCTGTCTGCCATCTGCCCTGAACAATGTAAACCGAGATTCATCCATGAAGAGAACACCTCTTCAACGTGCCAGATGCCATCGAATGTGAGCATTTGCCCACTCAAGTCTGTTACGGTGAAGACCCCAATGAGGACGACGAGCATGCAGTTGAGCTTCCCAGAGACGATTTCTGACGGTTTGTGCAGAAATTGTTTGGTTATGCAAACCAATTGTTTCAGCAGCTGTCTGAGTGGCTGGTCTCAGACAATCTTGGAGGTGAATCTGCTGGATGTGGAGGTCCTGGGCTGGTGTGGTTACACGTCATCTGCGGTTGTGCGGCCGGTTGGATGTACTGCCATATTCTCTGAAACGCCTTTGGAGACGGCTTATGGTGGAGAAATGAACATTCAATGCACGAGCAACACATCTGGTTGACATTCCTGCTGTCAGCATGCCAACTGCACGCTCCCTAAATGCTTGTGGCATCTGTGGCATTTTGCTGTGAGACAAAACTGCACATTCCAGGGTGGCCTTTTATTGTGGGCAGTATAAGGTACACCTGTGCACTACTCATGGTTTCAGATCAGCATCTTGATGTGGCACACCTGTGAGGTGGGATGGATTATCTCAGCAAAGCAGAAGTCCTCACTATCACACATTTAGACTGATTTGTGAACAATGTTTGAGAGAAATGGTAATATTGTGTATCTGGAATGAATTTTAGATCTTTAAGTCCATCTCATGAAAAATCGGAGCAGAAACAAAGGTGTTGCGTTTATATTTTTGTTAAGTGTACATGTACATCAATACAAGTGAAATAATGACTTATTTACTCCCAGTATCGTTCGAGAAGTCCAGCAGTGTGTTTTTCATGGCTTTACTTCCCAGCAGCCAATAAAAAAACCCAAGATTATGTCATTTTTCAGCTCAGCACTTCATCAGTCACTTATTTAAGGCCATCTTGTGGTTTCTTGCTTAGTTTACTAACGAGAAACAGCACAACGTAGAGATGATCAATCATAATGCCAGTTTCCCAGAACATAATACCTGTTTTTGAAAAGAAAGACCAATCCCTTACAAGTATTCTCAGATGAATAGATGAAAAACAGTCCTTGTGAACATGTGACCTATCCTTAGATGGATTTCTAAAGATGAAAACAGGGCTGTGGAAGCAGATCATGATCGCAGAGACTTCTGACTAACTGAATCCTGCCATCCACTGGAAGTCCTTCATGGCCAGCAGCCAGAGTAGCAACTACTACAGAAGACAGGAGGAGGAAGATAAATAAGAGTAACTTACGTGGTCACCAGGCTGGGGTCTCATCAGAGAAACCTGGTCATACCCACGGCGAAACAGAGCCCAGATGGCATCCAGTTTACCCTGAACAGGATAGGAGAGGAAAGGTTTCCAAACTGGGATCTGTCTCCTCACCAAACAGATAGCTCTGGTTTCGTTGCATCGACACAAATGTTTTTCAGTCGAGGCCAAGAATCTAGATCAGCAGCTGTTTCTGCTCACGTCTTCCTACTTTTATGAAAGATTGGGGATTAATCAGGAAGAAAACTTGTAACATGTTTGCAGCTTATTAAGATGAAACCCTGAATATTTCTAACAATAAACCAGAGCTATGAAACCGTTATGGTGGAAGTGAATTACTGTTTCTGTGTGAAAGGTCAGTGAGCTGTGTGTTTCAGACATGATGCCTACACAACTAATTCCACAAAATCAAGGCCAAAAAAGGCATTAATCCATGAAAACCTGCTCCACCTGTTTGTTTTAATGCTGCTGATTAAAAATAACTGTGAGTTTGGATGTTTGTAGCTGTTTACCTGGATAGGTGTGTACCACTTCCTGTTTTGAGGAGGCCTCCTGCTGTGAGGTTTCTTGGGTTTGGGTTCGTAGGGTTCATACTCCTGTTCCGGCATCTTCACCACAGCATTCTTTGGCTTCTCCAGCTTAGCCCCCTCCTCGGTCGAGCCCTTCCCCCCCCAACGCACCTGCACACGGCAGATGACGCAGGAGTTCAAATGTGTGGATTTCAGTCTGTTCATCAGTTAGGGTAATTTTCTCACCTCCATTCTCTTGATTCCTCCTATTCCCCTTCCTCCATAATACGAAGCATCCACAGTTGGCCACTTTTTCTTTGGCAGCCCGTCATCATCATCTGACTCCTAAACACCCCCCCCACACACACCCACACACAAATTTTGACCCCTTTCTTAATTTTGTGACGCAAACTCTCAGTTTTCAGAACGTAATCGACTGGAGAATAGACTCCGTTAGTTTACATTTGAAATGGAATTAATGTTAAATTGTGAAAAGGTGTGATTGTGTGTGTGTTGGCTCACCGGTTCAGGTGGGGGAGGGGGAGGTGGCTCTTTGATCACCTGTTAATGAATTAGAGACAAGATCTTCACCTGTCAGAGTAACTATGAAAGTGGGCCTGAGCTCATTATTTCAATACATCTGCAGGGCTCTCTAGTACGAATGAATGCCTTGTGAGTCGTTCTCTGTAGAAAAACAGCTCTGGCGCTCCTGTTTCAGGAGGTAGGAGCTTGTCGGAGGAGAGGGGGAGAAAAACGGCAGGACTACAAGTCTTTTTTCTGTCAGCGGCTATGCGAGAATTAGGTGTAGACCATTTTCATGTTCAGCCTGCATCTGAAGCTCATTGTGAACGATCATATTTTAAAAAGAATAAAGTGGTGGCAGTCTCCCTGGGGTCTCCGCACTCAGGGGGAGATCTCTGGGGCTCGGATCTCCTCCATCTGCCGTGGGTCTTTGGGGGCAGATCTGTGGCCCCTCACACTCACTATTGAGCACTCCTGTAGAGAAACTTTACATAAACAAGTGTGTGTATGCACACAGGTGCTCTCACAAGTATGGACGTGGACATTTTTGACACATAACTTCAGGCTGTGGTTGGCACTAAATGCACTATGAGATTTTATTGTGTGCTTCTCAGCAACAATTCTTACAGTATATAGTATATCCTCATGCAGTTGTTGCAGCGATATTTTAGTTCTGTAGAATTTTTTGTGTGTGTTTTCTCTCTCTCTCTCTCTCTCTCTCTCTCTCTCTCTCTCTCTCTCTCTCTCGCTCTCTCTCTCTCTGCAGATCTAGAAGCAGATTCTTGTACATCCTTTATTGTTTATTTTTGTGACCCCCCCCCCCCCCCCACCTCTTCCTTTCCTCTCCCCTCTTTCTCTTTCATTTCTGTCTCCGTGTCCTTTGGGATTAGCGGTGCTCCTGGAACGGTACGTCCCCTCACGCTCTCTGCGCTCCTCTGATCAGGGCCTGCTAGTTGTCTCTCGCACTAGGCGTCGGACTCGTGGAGACCGGGCTTTTTTATTTCTAGCGCCGTCACTCTGGAACCAGCTCCCACAGTCAATTAGGCAGTCTACCTTTTTTGCCGGTCTTTAAGAGTCACCTGAAAACCCATTTTTTCCGTTTAGCATTTCCTGAACATGCTTGAAGTTGGCTTACTTTTATGTAGTTTTGATTTTTTTGCTTTTAATTCAGTTGTTTTATGTTCAATGCTTCAGTTTCTTTTATCATGATTGTATTTTGTTCTTCAGCACCTTGGCTTCCTGTAATGGGCGAGGAATGCGCTAGATAAATAAAGCCTTGAGTGATTAAAAAGAACCCAAAATATTTCTAATAAAGTGTTGATATCAGGCTGAGTCTTTACTGCTCCGCCTGTGAAAGTAAAACCGTACAGATTGTCTTCAGCACTCAGACGTTGCTTTAAAAAAGAAAAAGAACAAGTGAAAAATGCTTTCTCAAAGAACCTCTACTAACCACTAACAAGAAATAAGTTTACTCTGACGAAGATACTTACGAAATGTTCGTATGCACCTCTGATCAAACTTTTCAGCTGAGTAGTGCTTGAGATGTGTTTCTGTATAAAAGTTTTAACGTTTTCATGTCTTAACCCTTTACAAAAGTTACAGAATATCTTTAGCCGTTAGCTCATCAGTCCCAAAATAATCGTTGTCCCCTGACAGAGGCTGCTCAAAACTCGAACCACAAAGTTAAAATGGGCGTTACCTAAAACTTCTACACAGAAACACCTCAGAATGGCAGAAAATACTTCTGAACAACTCAAGCTTTCTTGCAGCTAGGGTTAGTATTTTCATCAGACAGTTGCTAACAGTTTTTGCTAACTAGTAGCATTTATCAGAGGTGTGGACTTGAGTCACATGACGTGGACTCGAGTCAGACTCAAGTCATTATTTTAATGACTTCTGACTTGACTTGATAAAATCTGTAAAGACTTACGACTTGACTCGGACTTGAATGCCAATGACTTGCAACTTGAATCGACTTGCATCTGTTGACTTGGTGATGACTTGAGCATATTTTATGTTTTAGCACAAAAGTGGCACGACATGGACAAAAATCAAACCCAGAAGTTGCACTTCCTGCTTGTTTGAGCAAATAAATGAAGCTTTAAGAAGCTTTATTTCTGGAATTTATTTATTATCATTGTTATTAAATTGAAGTTGGACAGATGACTTGATTATGACTTGAAAATTCAAAGTTAAGGACTTGAACTTGACTTGGACTTCCACATCATTGACTTTGGACTCGACTTGGACTTGGTTGTCTTTGACTTGGACTTGACTTGAGAATTGATTGGAAAGACTTGTGACTTGCAAAGCAGTGACCTGGTCACACCTCTGGCATTTATGTTGCTAAGGTAATGACAAATAAATGACTGCTATCTGAAAGTCTACATTTTTATAGCGAATGAAGCTAACGCTTTGTCAACCTCTTTTGTGTTAGATAGTTAATCAGACTGGGGAAGCGATCTACGCTGCAACATTGGACCATCAATCGACCTCTCCAGCCATAGACAAAAGGAAGAGACGTGCTGGTAAAAATGTGTATAAACGACCACCCCAGTCGCTGTTTGGTAGGTTTGAGCTGGTTTACAAGCAGAAATTTGCTTTAAACAACTCCTGTTGTGAGAAGAAGAGAATATTCCCGCATCCTCTAAACCAGGGGTGGGGAACCCTGGTCCATCGAGGGCCGCTATCCAGCATATTTTAGTTTCAACCCTGCATCATCACACCTGATTTCAATCAGCAGATGATCAACATGCTTCTACAGAGCTTGCTGAGCTGCAGAACAGGTGAATCAACTACTGAATCAGAAGTGTTGGAGCAAAGTCATGCAGGATACCGGCCCCCAAGGACCAGGGTTCCCCATGCCTGCTCTAAACTGAAACTATTTAGAACTTCAGCAATCTTCACTTCAGCAAACATTTCCTCAACATGCTCATGCTAGTATGTAGTTGAGATGATGCTTCTGTAAATCTGTGGTGAATCACATGATCATGACGATTGGCCCTAACTGCCTGAAACTCAGAACCCTGATGCTTTTATTTCCCTGGTTGGTGAAATCACCATCGTTAAGAACTAATTAGTTTTTTATTCCAGATCAGAGACTCAGAGCTGGACCACAAACTGGTTTCTGCCCTCAAAACCAGAACGTGTGGAGCTCTAGTTTGAACCCTCCACTCTAAAGTTGTTGCGAGTTTCTTACCACAGTGCAGCACAGAGGCCAGAACCACCACATGAAGAGAAGGACCAGCAAAAGGAACAACACCAGCAATGTTATCAGGAGTATGGTCCCATCAAACTGGAAAATTAAAGACACAAACACAGTAATTAACCACCTCTAAACTGGGAAGGACTTCACTTTGAACCCATCAGTGCCAGAACAGCAGGGCTGCTCCACTTTTACAGTAGCCTCAACTTTTCAGTTCTAAAACACTTTTCACTGCTGCTTTGTTTAAAAGCTGCTGTCTGGAGTTTTCCCTTTCAGGAATTATGTATGATTTTTCAGAAGTACGTAAAAGCGATTGTCTCATCTGTGATAAAATGTAGGGAATACGTCTTTTTTTTATTTTATTTTTGCTAAGCCCGCCCCCGTCCCGTAAAGCTCCATGCAATATGAACCGAGCGCCAGTCAGAACTAACCAGTAGCGTTAGAGTACTGCTAGATGTCAATCGTTCAGTTTCCAGTGATTCCTTGGAGAGTTTCAGTAAGCGGTTCATGAGATATTTTCCTCGTCTTTGTTTATCATTTCTTCCAGGGTGGTGCTCCCCCTATCTAGCCACGCTCCTGAACAGACATTCCCCATCACGCGCTCTGCGCTCCTCTGACCAAGGCCTGCTCGCTGTCCCTCGGTCTAGGTGTCGTACTCGCGGGGACCGGGCTTTCTCAGTCCTAGCACCGTCACTCTGGAACCAGTTGCCACCCTCAGTTAGGCTGTCCCCATCTCTGCCAGTCTTCAAGAGTCGCCTAAAAACCCACCTCCTCCGCTTGGCGTTTCCTGAACATGTTTGATTCGGCTCTCTTTTATGTTGATTTTATCTCACAGTTTTCATTGGTTCACTTTTTCCCTTGTTTTACACATTTGTATTCTACTATAATGTTTCACCTTTTTTTGGAATTTGTAATCTGTAATTTGAAATGCTTTTATTTTCTGATTTATTCACTTTCTTTAACTTTGTACTGTACCTTGTTCAGCGCCTTGGGCTTCCTGACAGGGTTGCGGAAGGCGCTTTATAAATAAAGCTTTGATTTGATTTTGATTTGATTTGAGATACTTCCCTCAAACTAGCGAGCATTTCCCAATCTTAGTGAAGACAGAGAAAACACTGCAGCCTGATGTCTTTGGTTGATCCCTGCAGCGCTGCGGGTTCTTATTTGTTTTGATGTAAATCCTGTAACATTTCCGTCTGCTAACAATTTTCTCTCCAAAATGAGGCAGGGGGTCTCCGGGCTGAGTGTGGTCCACATTTACCAACAACAGATGGAGACAGCATGCGGTGATGACCGTCCCTTCCTCTCTGTCATGGAGGGGATCTGTCTAAACTCAGTGGTGGGCTCAACACTCAGGAATCCTTTTGACATCTTCCTATCAACAAGGGGGTAACACTAGAGGTAATCAGCCAGAACATGACAATTATTTAGACGTAGTTTTATAAAAGCTGACTGTCCCAGCATGTCTTTGGCAGTGTTTGGTGTTTGATGATGAGCCACTTGTAAGACATTATAGGACTTCTGACTGTAGATGATTACATTTAGTGACAAGAAGCAGCTAACTGCAGTAATATGTTCAGTTAGGAACTATATACATCACAAACAACAACACAGCAGTTTGAGGTTTTTCATGAATGTTGAACATAAAGAGAATATTTCTAATTGGTCGCCTCGCTGTATGTTCCTCCAGATGTATTTTAGTTTGGTTAGTAGATTTAAATGATGAGGAAATACGTGTTTTAAATCACATCAAAGCTCCTACAAACGCAACCGTCTCTGAGTGAAGACAGAAACTAACAATCAGGAATGAAAGCACAAGAACCACTGAGATATCTCCTGGTCATGAACTCCCGACTGTTAACTCGGTGGGAGACTTTCTGATAGGAACGTGGCTCCTGAGAAGGGGAATGAGATACAAGGGTCACCAAACAGAGTAAAACAGCAGGTTTCCAGGAAACGGGAGAAGGCTGAAATGGATTCTGATTCTTGAAAAGAAGGGAGAAACGTTTCTACTCACACATTCAGTGGTGGTGATGTGGACATTGCTGCTGATGAAAGAGAGACCATCGTTCATGCTCACTTGGAGATAAATCACCCTGAAACAACAGGACACACACACACACACACACACACACACACACACACACACACACACACACACACACACACACACACACACACACATACACACACACACACACACACACACACACACACACACACACACACACACACACACAGGGTTATTATGTTTAACATGTTGGATTGGTTTATTATAGATATTATAGATTAAAGATAATTACAGAAAAGGTTGATTTACCTGCAACGTTTCGTTTGCGGCTGCAAACATCACCAGTCTGATGCATCAGCCTGATGATGTTTGCAGCCGCAAACGAAACGTTGCAGGTAAATCAACCTTTTCTGTGTTTTAAAAAGACCTGAAAGATGGAATTTGAAACTCAACACAGTAAGAACACACCAAAGATGTATAAAGATAATTAGCTTGAACGATTTTCAAATGAATCATTCTAATCTGCAGCCATGCCCTCTTTTATCTGATCTGAGTCTTTGCAGCAGCTGAAATCTTCCACTCACCAGCGGACGTGTTGTCTAAGATGATTCAGCTACTCGTGTGTGTTGTATTTACAAGCCCCAGTTCCCTTGTAATGGACCAAGCTGAACCCAAATGAACCAAATACACAAGTTTTCCAGTGAAAAGGACCAGAACTACCCAGAGGTGTAACTGAAAAATCCTGGAAGCAGGAACAAGATTTTATGCTTCTTGTCCTCTTTTTTGTCTGCAGACCATCGACACAAGCTTCTATCCCAGCCCTGTTTCTAACCACACCTACAGTTGTCTCACCTCCCCTCTGTAATGTCCAGCAATGGTCAGTTTTTAAGTACAGTTTGACCCTTCAATATCTGGTCGACATGGAGACACGGGTCTGCATGTGTTTCCTTTAATCTGCTGGATCCGGCGTCCCATCAGCTGGAGCTCAGAGTCTTTCTGCAGCTCTGAACACATGATAACGTGTTGTCAACAATCATGTTCCCTCCTCAAGGCCTCAAGCTTCCCTTATTGTTCCACAGGACTCTTCATGCCTCTGAATAAGTGAACGCTGACACAGACAAACCTGTTCCTTCAGAACAATTCAGCTACTCATATATATATATATATATATATGTATATATATATATATATATATATATATATATATATATATATATATATATATATATATATATATGTATGGTTTGTTCAGGTTTCAGGTTTCTGTGACCTTGAGGGTTTCTTGTTTTTTACTCCCTGCTGGGAGTTATGTGCCCTATGAACACATATGGTCACAGACATGAAAGAGCAGGCTAGCTGCTGCACAGCTTTGATCAGGCAAATCCAGGCAACAGAACAGCTGTAAGACATGAACGAAAGACTGACAGGCCATGAAAAGGAGTTTGTGAGTAACAGAGAAATAAAAGACAGATACTCAGAGCAACACAGCAGATGGGCAGAAAAGAGAAGCTGAGGTCGGTAAAAGAAAAGGAGCCAGAGAAAGGAGAAAATGTAATAAGAGAATCAAAGATGCTTTGTGAATTATCATATAAAAATTAAAGCCTTTATTAAGTCCAGGTTGTTAAAACCTTTCACCGTTTGCAGAGTCGTTTGCTCTCATTCTGCACCTCTGCCAGCCCAAACACTAGCTGCAAACGTGAGTAATGACGGCCACAGAATCATCAATAAACTCAGTCCTCCTCTTCGGTGTGGGTAAAGTCTTTAACACCTTGTGTTCTGTGGACCACGGCCCCTCTCTTCCCATGAGGACCTCGTTTGTGGGTTGTTGATGTTGGCTTATGGTTGGTATTTAAAGAGAACAAGCTGCCAGCTGACAAAGAGCACTTCTGGTTTCACTGTAAATGTGTCACTGTTATGTGGTGAACTTGAACCGGCTGACATGTCAGGCAACTTCCCCTCACATTATTCTGAGGAAAAATGCTGAGTTATCCCCTCTACAAGCATTACTAGCATATCGTCATAAAGAAAAGGAGCATTCTCAGCAAAAGATTCAGATAAAACTACTTTTATCTTTGATGTGTATAAAATGTTTATTCAATACATTTGCAGTGGCCTCTAGTAGGCCTTGAAAGTTGTTCTAGGGGGAAAATATACCAGTGCAGCATTTTCAGGAACGAGTAGTGACCCACATCACAGCTGAGCTTCAGACGGCAGGTTTTGGAGTCTCATTTCCGGATATTTGGACATTCTTGCCCCTGATTGGATAACAGCAATGCGACTCCATCACTGAGTTGCAATGTTGATGTTTTATCTCCACAAATAACACAAGCCTGGAGGAACTTCCGCCATGTGGTAACGTTGCTAATGCTAATGGTTAGCTTCTACTAGTCTACTGGATGTTCTCTGCGACGTTTCCTGGACGTTAAACCAACAACAGCCTTCCCTGTCACGAGTCAAGATGGGTGACAGTTTGGTGACAGTGTGATGTAGATCTGTCAGGCTTTTCAAACCCTAGAGTTTTACCGTCTATTTTCTATCAGAAGCCAAAGCCGGAGATAGGTGTAGGAGACCATTTTCATGTTCAGCCTGCATGAAGAACCCACCAATTATAATCAGAAATAATCATAATGATTTTCCAGTGAACCGCACCTTTATCCCTCACAGATCGACTCACAAGGCATTCATTCTTACTAGAGACCACTGCAAATGTGTTGAAAAAAAAAAAGACCGATCTTGATCTTTGAAGCTAACATGTTACAAAATGTGTAATGTTCAAAGCATTGGCGGTCCTAGGGGTGGGACAACAGGGGCCTTGACCCCTGAAGTGCCCTTGTCCCGTGACTAATCTCTCCTTTGGTCGATGATCAAATTATAGGTGGATTTATTTCTAAATCCAAACACCAGTGGTGCTAATGAGCCATACAGGAATTTGGATGTTTATTTCCCCCACAGACTGACTTTAAACTGATACTATTTATGGTTTAAAAAAAAACAACGCTGACATTTCTTAAAGACTGTGTGTGTTTGTATTTTGTTTATGTGCAGTAAAAATGTCATGTAAAATTACTTTAAAGCACTTTAAAACTGAAGATTGTGCGAAAGGAAGCAAGACTAATATGGTGGCCCCTTGATTATCCCATAGTCAGAAAAATCCTAGATCCGCCACTGGTATGTTATTGGGGTGGCTTTGAGCGACTAACACACCAAATGTAAAACTGCCACATTGACACCATGCCAGGGTGCACTGAAGAAGTATTTAATGCAAAAGGAGGTACAACAAAGTATTGGGTGTTTCTTTGAAATCTGTCATGTTTCCTGAAATGTTCTGCAAACAAACACAAGCAAAAACATTTAAAATAAATACTACATTTGAGATTTTGAGTGGAAAAATTAATAATTATCCTCCCGTTTGCTTTAAAATGCACGCGTGTGTGTGAGTGTGTGCGTGTGCGGGCTTCTTTGGCAAAAAGAAGATGATTGAAAGATTTTTCAAAAGATTTCCATTAATGAGTTCAATTAGTTTTAAGTCAATGCACCGTCCTTCTGCTTTAGGTTGCCATGGTTTCCACCGTTTTCAGAGGGTAACGATTTGGTCTTTAACTGGTAAATGCTCCACCAGGTTTTCCAGCGATCATGCAGCCATTTTGGCAGAGAAGACCTCTTTCTGCGGCTGGAACTTTTAATGATGTGAGACTGTTTCAGGGCTGTTTCACCGTTGAGCTGATGTAGTGCTTTGATTATTCTCAGTGAAACCCTCTTTCCAGATGAGCACTTTTACTTGGTCTGATCTTTTTTCATGAAAACATTTTGGACTATTGAAGCTTCATAAAGATTCCTCTAACATGTATGTTCTAAACAGCAGGGGCAGAGTCCTGATTCGCTGGTGTCTAACTCGTGGCTCATCACCAGTGCACGCGCTGGCACAGCTACAAAGACCCTATATCTGACTTGGGGTGTAGGAAAAGAGGAATGCGGCCCAAGATAGGGTCATAAAATCAGTTAACGTATGGCAGGTTTCTTCCACACGTGAACACATCCATGTGATTCTTTGACTTTATGTAAGGAATATTTGACCCTGAACTTGAAATGTGAGGAATCATATCGATAAATGATGAAGTAATAAAAATAGGAGCACTTACTTTCCAACTTCATCGATGACAGGGGCTGTGCACAGTAAAAATGTGTTTTCCACACCAGACGGCTTTTCATCTGATGGATAGAAGAAACAACACATCTTAATTCTTCTCATTCACAGTCAGGACTTGGTGAAAAAGGTTGGATTTTAATATATTGTAAACACTTTTTGTCTAACAAACAAGGCTGGGTGTAAAGCACTGCTGTTGCTTAAAACAGTGTTTTAAACTCATCCCTTTTATATTTTAATCTGGTTTCTGGAACAAGACGAGCCTGTGAAGAGAAACTATCTCCCTACACAGCGACCCTCAACAGAAACCCACTTTTTGTACTTATCAGATGGAGACTTGGTATCATAGTAACTTGAAATGCTAAAGAAATCATAATTAAATGAAGCAGCTAAACGTAGCCTTTCTTGAGTGTCCAAATTCTGCCCTCAAAAAAGTCGCCACCAAAAAAAAAGTCACACACTCTAATATTTCGTTGGACCGCCTTCAGCTTTGATTACGACACACATTCTCCGTGGCGTTGTTTCGATAAGCCTCTGCAGCACCACCAGATTTATTTCCATCCAGTGTTGCATTCATGTTTCACCAAGATCTTGCATTGATGATGGTAGAGTCTGACTGCTGCACAAAGCCTTCTCCAGCACATCCCAAAGATCCTCAATGGAGTTGAGGTCTGGACTCTGTGGTGGTCAATCCATGTGTGAAAATGGTGTCTCATGCTCCCTGAACCACTCTTTCAGTTTCTGAGCCTGATACATCCTGGCATTGTCGTCCTGGAATATGACCGTGCCATCAGGAGGATGGAATAACCTGGTCATTCAGGATATTCAGGTAGTCAGCTGACCTCATTCTTGGAGAACATCCTGTTGCTGGACCTAGACCTGACCAACTGCAGCAACCCCAGATCATAGCACTGCCTCCACAGGCTTGTACAGTAGGCACTAGACATGATGTGTGCATCACTTTATCGGCCTCTCTTCTTACCCTGATGCACCATCAGTCTGGAACAGAGTCCATCTGGACTCATCAGACCAGTTTTTAATAATGCATTGGACAGTTCTTAACCCAGTTTTAGTCATTTCTGCATCTCCTTAGAGGTTTTCTCTGCTTGATGCAAATGATCTGACCCTTCTCACACAGACTAACATCTTTTTCATGACCACCAGATGTGTTTTTCTACATGGTTGTTTAGGAAACGAGAAGCAGCTGATTAAACCAGTAACTTGTTGCAGCTGAAAGATGATCACTCATGTAGTAATTATCCAATAGGAGGCTTCTACCTATTTGCTTAGTTAAATCCAGGTGGAGACTTTTCTTGGCCGGGCGTGGTAAAAGAACTTTTGCACCATATTTTAGTTTGGAACTTCTACACAGAAACACACCTGAAAATGTCTTTAACGATGCATGGAGAAGCCCTAAATATTGAAGTAACGTAGCACCTATCCTCACCAGTAGTTCCCTGACAAACCTTTCTGAGTGCCTCCGTGTTAACGTCTTTTCTTCTTATTGTAGAATGAAGCACAGACAGAAACTGTGATACAGGCCTACTCACTGACTGTGATGGTGTCGTTGATTTTGAAACTGCAGAGCACCTGGTCGATGTTTCTAGCATGGAGAAATCCATTCCCTCTGACCACCACCTGAAAGGATTCTGCTCACACACACACACACACGAGCATGCATGTGCACACGCACGCGCACACGCACACGCATGCACGCACGCACAAACACACACACACACACACACATGTGCATTATTATCCTTGATACTTAAGATCAAGCCTTTAAACTTCCTTTTTTTACTATTGTCCACCAACCAAAGGCTAAAACTGCACTAAAGGGTTTCTACGTGACATTTCACCTCCTATAAGTGGAGCCATTTCATTCCCTTAAAGCAGCCTGCCATATCATTCCCATTTAAGTGTCCTGTCCCATTAGACTTCCGCTAAGCGACCTGGATGCCCACATATATGCACATTCATATCTGGATTTGTCATAAAAAAGAAGCAAACCTAAGCACCTCCTAATGAAATGAACACATTTTAGGAAATTATGGAATGATGGCTTTCATGTTGATGACTCAGCAGGGACCCATTTTGATGAAAAGAGTGTTTTTCCCAGTTACTCACCTCCTGCACAGACACTTGAGGGCTCTGCTGCCAAAATTTCAATGCAGGATTTCTTGATGATCTGATGCAGGTAAACACAGCTGTGATTACACAATTCAGTCAGCTTAGGAGAATGTAACTACACTGTTATGGTTGGGAAAAGGAAAAATCCAATATAGCCCTTGTTTGTTGAGCGGTGTGGCAAAGAAGAGGACAACATGTGGCTCAAGGACCAATGATTGTCAAAGTCAGTGATGCTGATGGTCAATTCCCATAAAGTTCACAGAAACCAGACAGCTGCACTCTCGTGTGATTTGATTGCACAAAATAAAATAAAATAAAAAACTGACTACAAAGCTTGCCTAATAAATTCCTGTCATGGAATGCGTGAGAGCAAAATGTGCTACGTTTGTTAAAATCTCTACTTTCTGCCCAGACTCTAACAGGACGATGTTATTGGTCATCAATGTATGAAAACTAAAAGCTAAAACTAAATATATATTTTTAAGTGCTGCAGAATAAATTCCTCCCAACCAGTGGTGGATTTAGCAATTTGGGGGCCCAAGGCGAACACAGACATGTGGCCCCCTTACACTAAATTTTCAACAATTTTATCTTTTACTGGACTAGTGAAACTCTCCCCTCTTCTGACATGAGTTATTTTCCCTTTATATTAGTCCTCCTCTTTTTCCTGTCTTTGCCTCCCTTTGAGTGCCTTCAATATTTGCTCTGCTGTCTTCTTCCTGTCAGTGCTCCTGTGCTTTTGCCTTTGTTTTTTTTTCTATTTTCCTTTTTGGTCTGTTTTCTTTCCTTTAAACATTTTCCATTGTCTTTCCTTTCTGTTTCCTTTTGATGTTTACATAGAAAAACAACGTCACTTTTGGAAGTGAAGATAAAAGTTTTTTAAAGCAAGCTGCTTCTTTCTCTTATTGGAGCCACTAGGATAACTCCATGTCATGCTTCATGTTTTGACTACCGCTTCGAGTTTGTTACGAACGCTCCCGCCTCTCTTCTTCTTCTTCTGCTTTCTCTTCTTCTTCTTATTTGTGGTCTTATGGAACTTAGCAAACAACTATTTGGTGCATTACTGCCACCAACTGTATTGGACTGGAATGACTACCAATCACTTCCTGTTTGTGCATCCAGTCCTAAAGGAATGGTCCATTGTGGCATTAACAGAGGGGTGCCGGCGGTCAGGGCTAGGGGGGCCCCCACATAAGGAGGCCCCAGGCAGCTGCCGACCTATGCCTAATGGTAAAACCGCCACTGCTCCCAACCTTAAAGAGCTTGGTATGTAACTTGTAAAATCTTATTTTTCAGCCAGAATAAACAAACTCATAAAAACAATCAGCTCTTTTATTTACCAATGCTTAAAATTAAAAAAGCAAGAAGTAGCAGTGGGAGAACTGGATGTCTTCATCCTGACTAAACGTTTCACACAGGAGAACAGCAGTGATTGTGTGTGACCTGATGCGTATAACATGTCTGGCTCTGTTTGCTGTGAGCTGACGTGAACTCTGAATACTCTTGTGTGTTCCACGAGTCCAGAAAACACACAGGTACAGTTCTGTGGGCCAAAGCTTCTTCTGCACACTAATACTGTAAATACCTACTTTATGTGGAGGCTTAGACTCTTACTAGAAAAAAGGTTTACTTTTTGGGGTAGTTGGATGAATATAGCTGTTTGTGTAATTTACCGAATCGATGACTCCTCTTAGGGCGTGGAAGCCTCCCAGCACCGGAAACACGTGCTCCACGGTGTCTGCAATGGTCGCCAGCTGAAGACAAAGACATACAGGAAGGAGAGAAAAGGCTAAAAGTTAATCTCAACAAAATTCCTCATGAGTTCCTGGTTTCCTTTCAACAGTCGATACAGGCTCTAACACATTCAGTGGTTGGACACCAGCCACACGCATGTAATGACTGTTTGCCTGTAAAAATGTCAGGAATAGTTCTGAGCTGTTGATCTCCTTACTGCTCTTAGAGTGACACGTTTCTATACGAGGCCACTTCTCCATGGCAAAGCCTTCCAACTTATCTAGACTTTGTGTTCTTCGAGCATGAACTTTCACCTAAAGCTTGCACAGATCTGCCATAGATTGTCAATGGCATTGAGGTCTGGGCTCTGTGGGCATCACTCCTAGCCTAGAACTCTAAACAGACCATAGAAGAAGCAACAGGAGTTTTCCTGCATGTCTATCTACTCAGGCTCTGTCGGGAGACTTGGAAAGAAAAAAATGAATGCAAGTCAATGGGGCTAAAAGCTATTTTCTAATCCACTTTACCTGAATTGCACATTTGTTTCACTTCAATTTAAATGAAAACTAATAATGGGTGTTTCAACCACACCTGTCACGTACTTTGAGATGTATCCGCTTGTAAAAGTTCGTAATTAGCACGACTACGAATCAGACATCTGGTCGTCGCATACAGGTGCTGGCCAGTAAATTAGAATATCATCAAAAGGTTGAAAATATTTCAGTAATTCCATTCAAAACGTGAAACTTGTACATTATATTCATGCAATGCACACAGACCAATGTATTTCCAATGTTCATTACATTTAAATTTGATATTCATAAGTGACAACTAATGAAAACTCCAAATTTGGTATCTCAAAAAATTAGAATATTCTGAAAAGGCTGAATATAGAAGACACCTGCTGCCACTCTAATCAGCTGATTTACTCAAAACACCTGCAAAGGCCTTTAAAAGGTCCCTCAGTCTTGTTTTGAAGGCACCACAATCATGGGGAAGACTTCTGACTTAACAGCTGTCCAAAAGACAATCATTGACACCTTGCACAAGAAGGGCAAGACACAAAAGGTGATTGCTAAAGAAGCTGGCTGTTCGCAGAGCTCTGTGTCCAAGCACATTAACAGACAGGCGAAGGGACGGAAAAAATGTGGTAGAAAAAAGTGTACAAGCTCTAGGGATAACCGCACCCTGCAGAGAATTGTGATGACAAACCCATTCAAAAATGTGGGGGAGATCCACAAAGAGTGGACTGCAGCTGGAGTCAGCGCTTCAAGAACCACCACGAGGAGACTCATGAAAGACATGGGATTCAGGTGTCGCATTCCGTGTGTCAAGCCACTCTTGAACAAGAAACAGCGCAAGAAGCGTCTCGCCTGGGCCAAGGACAAAAAGGACTGGACTGATGCTGAGTGGTCCAAAGTTATGTTTTCTGATGAAAGCAAGTTCTGCATTTCCTTTGGAAATCAAGGACCCAGAGTCTGGAGGAAGAGCGGAGAAGCACAGAATCCACGTTGCATGACGTCCAGTGTAAAGTTTCCACCGTCAGTGATGGTGTGGGGTGCCATGTCATCTGCCGGTGTTGGCCCACTCTGTTTCCTGAGGTCCAGGGTCAATGCAGCCGTCTACCAGGAAGTTTTAGAGCACTTCATGCTTCCTGCTGCTGACCAACTTTATGGGGATGCAGACTTCACCTTTCAACAGGACTTGGCACCTGCACACAGTGCCAAAACCACCAGCACCTGGTTCAAGGACCATGGTATCCCTGTCCTTGATTGGCCAGCAAACTCGCCTGACCTTAACCCCATAGAAAATCTATGGGGTATTGTGAAACGGAGGATGCAATACGCTAGACCCAACAATGCAGAGGAGCTGAAGACGACTATCAGAGCAACCTGGGCTCTCATAACACCTGAGCAGTGCCACAGACTGATTGAGTCCATGCCACGCCGCATTACTGCAGTTATTGAGGCAAAAGGAGCCCCGACTAAGTATTGAGTGCTATACATGCACATTCTTTTCATGTTCATTCTTTTCAGTTGGCCAACATTAGAGAAACAAACATTTTTTCATTGGCCTTTAGAATATTCTAATTTTCTGAGATACCAGATTTGATGTTTTCATTGGTTGTCACCTATAAATATCAAAATTAAACGTAATAAACATCGGAAATACATTGGTCTGTGTGCATTGCATGAATATAATGTACAAGTTTCACGTTTTGAATGGAATTACTGAAATATTTTCAACCTTTTGATGATATTCTAATTTACTGGCCAGCACCTGTATATGATGTCACCCCAGAGTCCCCTCTCCCCTAGCGTAGCTGCTACTTACCACATGGTGAACTTTATTGTGGTTCTTTCCTCCTGCAGGAAGGATTTAAAGTTTGCGGAACTTAAAGCCGTTTTTTTCTCTGCTTTTCTCCGTGTCTGGTTTCATGATGTCAATTTGGCAATGCACATTTGTAGTCCTGGATGTATTTTTGCACAAATCCTAAAATCACTTTTCCCCGCTTTCACAGTAAGCACTTTAGTGGTGTCAGAATGTGTCTATTATCGGACGTCCTATGTGAAATCCATGGCTCATAACAAACGAGGCTAGAAAATTGTGTTTTTAACTAGCATTCATTTTTTCGTTCTTCTGGGGTCCCATGATCCGGAAGTAGATGGGCGTGACTTATGGCACTTTCACACAAGCATCAGCTCCACTTCGCATGGACTGGGTTGGGAGTGTTCTTATTTAGGTAGCCTTGGATTTTCCCGTGCACAACAGGACGTCTTTTCAGCCCTCTTCCTGATGCCTGGAGCCGAACAGGGCCGACACACCCACTGCCGGCTGATTGGCTGGCTCAAAATCAGCATACCATTAGGGCGAGCCTCTGATTGGGAGATAGAATCAGCCCGCAGGGGCTTCTGGTTTGAGCAATTTATTATCATTCTGGATGCTGTGGAGTTGAAGAGCCTCTGACTGAAGCCATTTTTATCTGTCTCTTACTGCTATGAGGAGCACACACACACACACGCACGCACACACACACACACACACACACACACACACACACACACACACACACACACACACACACACACACACACACACACACACACACACACACACTGAGGCTCTGTGCAGCAGGGACATTTTTGGATGCAGACGGCACACGGAACAGAACCAGAACCGCTCAGATTCTTGCTGCAGCACAGCGAATGTTTTATAAAGGTAATCCAAGGAAGTTCTAAATTGCACACGGCCACTTCTGCCTTTGATTTTCTCGTTTTGCACTTTGAACATTGGCACTAGACTAAAGGCTTGTTAGCTAAAAAGTTAGCTTAATGGAGTTGCCTGATCCTATAAGGCAGGCTCAAATTAAGCTCTAGCACTAATGACAGTTATCCTCGTTTGAATGCAGTGAAACGCCCAGCTGTGCCTCTGCGCTGTGAACCTGTTTCCAGCTTCACAGATGACAACCTAAGTAACGTTACTTACGAAGCTAACAGCCCAGATGAAGCCATCCAAAATCTGCAGCATCGGGGTTTCAAGGCAGCGGAGTCCCAGGAACGCGCTAACGCCACATCTCTACTGGACCAGCTGGAGGGAACATTAACATGGCAACACTTCCGGCTTCAGAGATGCTCACGTTTCTTTTAATCATATAGATTTTACACCTACTACACCACTATAGTCAGTCGGTCTTGTAATGTTTTTAGCAACCATGACTCAATCCTGACTGCGGCAACCTAGATAGGCTCTAAATAAATCTGCAGGAGAGGAATTTTAAAACCTGGAAATCATTTCCCTCTGAAAATACAGAAGTAATTCTCTTCTCCAGCATACTTGGTTTGTGTCAGCGGCGCCATTCCCTCTCATCTGCCTCATTGCAGCGGCGGGCCCCTCCCTAGCCCGAACACAGGTGCCACTGGTCCCTCCACTGCCGGCAGGCAAGGTGGGCTGAGTGTCGTTTTTCAAGGACACAACAGCAGCGTTCGACTTTGCAAGGAGTCAGTGAAGTCTCAGTGTCTTTTAGGTATTTTCCATTCGTACAAATGAGTAGATGTGGTTTGGTTTGTTTTCACAAACAAAAGTCTTTAGACTTGGTTACCTGTGTCTCGTTGAAATCTTTGACACCAACACAGTACACAATAGCTCCTAGAGATCTGGCCTCCTCTGCCTGTTGGCAGATGAAGCCATGTGAGTACCAGACAACCATATTTAATGAGGTCAAACCAAGACAACTGGGTAATCTGGTTGAGTTTCCTACCTGTTGTTGTGCACTAATTAGCTGCTCGTCCTGGAGTTCTCCATCTGTCAGAGCAATGATCACACTGGCTGTGCCTGGAAAACAAGGAGCTGTAAGCCCAAAGTGCAGTCTGCGAGGAAAGTAATCAGACAGGAAGGTGCTTACCAAAGTTCTCCTTATGAATCTGTTCATTTGCCTTAAAGAGAAAATAGTTTTTTTTAATTATCAGAAGAAATTAAAATATGTGCAATATGCTTTATCTCATTAAAATGTGAGCTCACACTCTGCAGCCCAAGGCCCATAAATGTGTCTCCACCAGGTTTCTCTTTCTTCAGAGCATTCAGACCTTTTTTGATGTTCACTCTGCAGAACAGATACAGGTAAGGCTTGATCCAGATCTATAAGTATTTAATTAGTGTAAATCAAAACACAGCTTTTCCAGGACGAGGAAACAGTGAAGTAGAGTTAATCACATTGAAGGGATAAAATACTCCTCTTAACAATCAAACCCAGCCTGGAGTACCTGTTCTCTGTCAGTTTCATGATGGTAGTAGATCTGGCGTTGAATGTTATGAAGGACATCCTCAACATGGGACTGGAAAGAAAAAGGAAAAACACTTATATCACTTTAAAATAAGGTAAAAATCATGATGAGGAATATTTATTACATTGTGGTCTGAGCTGTGTTTATTTCCCAAATTCAGGTGAAAACAAACCACCATGCTGTGGTGTGGCTTGCTAAACATGAGCACACACTCACCGAGCAACAATTTAGGCTCCAATTAACCTGACATGAATTCATGAGTTATGAACAAATGTATACTAAGATTTCCAACATATTTTATTTTTAAAGCACAACATTTCTTTTGCAATTGTTTCCTGATTATGTGAAGTAGGACTGGGCAATTTATCGTTATCGAAATTTCTGACTCTTATTGAGATAATTTTTTCCATGTCAACACAGACGATGACAAAAACTTTAAAGGTGTGTGTAGGTTGGCAATGTTCATATGCCTTTAAGAAGCTGTACCAACTTGAATTACGTAAAAATGTGACTCAATGTAAAACTTGTGACAGCCCCATCTAGTGGACAACTTTTGTTTCTGCGCATACCTGTAGTTATCATCCATTTATCGCTATCGAGGTGAAATCCTCAATATATCTTGATATTGATTTCAGGCCATATCGCCCAGCCCTAATGTGAAGCCTAAAATATCTGGAGTTCACATTTTAAGAAGACTCAAGTAAATTTTTTCTCCAATGCTATAAAAGTGGAGAAGAGCTGCTATGGAAGCCTGCATGTCCAAACAGGAAGTCAGCACTCATTCCACTGGAAACAGAGATGTGTGGACAAACCTCACTGAATGCTGCACCACGCAGCATGTGGGGGTCACATTTAAAATAATGGAGGCCGCTGATGTGTTTTGGCATTATTCTCCCAAATGAGAGCAATTCTGCAAATTTCCTGATTTAACCTCATTCTGTGCATCATTCAGATGGCACGGACATGGTTGCAAAACAGAATGTGACAAATGATTTTGAACCAGCATGCAGAACTTGGACCTGCTTTGCGTGACAGCAGCACAAAGTCTCAGAATCCTCAGATGTGGATTATGTTTATATATCAGTGAACTCTGCTGAGAAAGGTTTACACACATGTTCAAGTATCTGAGAACAAAGTGTTTTTGTTTGCGGGAGATAGTACCATGAGAATTGTTTATTTGTTGCAAGAACACAGTATGAACAGATCTGCAGACCACAAAGCTCCAGGTGTTTAACATAAAAGTAATGCAACAAGAGAAAATCTGTATTGTGAGGTTTCAAATGCAGAAGTTATAATGAGGTATTGGGGAGGAAGATTAGAGGGTTTTGTATGAGCTTGTGTGGGTGCTAGGTTTGGTTTTTCCATACTGAGCCATGCATGCAATGACACTAAGCTTGTTTGGTTGTTGTGTCCTTTGGATGAACCCGCTTTTGTTTGAGAGTGCTGTTGGGTTTGAAGTTTATTAGAATGTTTTGTTTGGAGAAACTTCTTCAGCGTTTCTCAGACAAAAACTGGTTCATCTAAAGGACAAAACACCCAAGCAAAGGGATGGTGGGGCAGGAGTTAAGGCAGTTCTGAAGGTAAAAGCAGGACCAAACTAGCAGGTGTACCTAATAAAATGACCAGTGAGTGCATATTATATTGCAAACATATTTATGAAGGACCTCTTACCTTTTAAATTTCTCGGCTAAATTCTCCACAAAGTAATATATTTCATCCCAGTGATCTCTCACACTGCCAGACCTGAAACAAAAACAATAAAAATGTCACAAACAAAACTATACAAATCACCCTGACATGCGGTGTCCCACAAGGCTCGAGTCTTGGACCGCTGCTTTTCAATCTCTACATGCTTCCACTGAGCCAGGTCATAAACAATAACAACATCGCCTATCATAGTTATGCAGATGACACCCAGATCTACGTATCTCTATCGCCTAATGAATCTGGTCCCCTAGACTCTGTTCGTGCCTAGAGCAAGTTAATGACTGGATGCAATCAAGTTTCCTCCAGTTAAACAAAGACAAGACTGAAGTTAATGTCTTTGGAAATAAGAAGGATGGGATGCAAGTTACTTTTCAACTTAGCTCCAAAGGAATGAAGACAAAGTCTCCGGTTAGAAATCTTGGTGATACCACTGATTCAGACTTGAGCTTCACTGGTCACATCTCCATCAGTTAACCAGACTCAAAGGTCTCATGTCAAAACAAGACAAACTATGTTATGTTTATTTATTTGGCAGACGCTTTTATCCAAAGCGACTTACAATTTATAACCTATAGGCCATGTTGTGACCTGTGGGGGAAACTGGAGTACCCGGAGGAAACCCAAGCATGCATGGGGAGAACACGCAACTCCACGCAGAAAGGCCGCAGTCGAGTTTCGAACCTGCAACCTTCGTGCTGCAAGGCAACAGTGCTAACAACGGCGCCGCCATGCAGCCAAACTAATGAATGTGTTCATCTCCAGCAGGCTGGACTATTGCAATGGTCTTCTAACTGGTCTTCCCATAAAAGCTGTAAAGCAACTGCAGCTTGTTCAGAATGCTGCTGCTAGAGTCTTAACAAGAACCAAAAGATCCGAGCACATCACTCCTGTTCTTAAATCTCTACACTGGTTACCAGTAAACTACATCATCGACTTCAAAGTGCTTTTACCAGTCTATAAATGTCTCAATGGCATGGGGTTAAAGTACATCTCCTTCCAGTATATACGCCCAGCAGGGCTCTCAGATCCTTGGTAAACAGTCAGCTGGTAGAACCTCGGGTCAGAACCAAACAGGGTGAAGCTGCTTTTAGCTACCATGCTGCACACAGATGGAATCAGCTTCATCATGACCTCAAATGTGCTCCAACTCCAGAAACTTTTAAAACTAAGTTATAAACCTTCATTTATTCATCAGCCTTTGAATAAATGTTTCTTGTGCTGCACCTTCTGCACTGTAACTGCTACCCGTTGACTATGCCTTTTACCTGTTTGTTAAATCTGAAATTAATGTCTTCATTTATTTTCTTGCTTCTGTAAAGCACTTTGAATTGCCTTTGTGTTTGAAATGTGCTATACAAATAAAACTGCCTTGCCTAATGTAATCCTCTGGAGGCAGGCGTTGCAGATTTGCAACGTTAAAACCTACCTACCTGGCTACTCCACATACGTATTTCATGAGCATTTTTTAACTCAGAAGTACCCCTGAAGGACTTAGTTGTTCCTCCTTTTATCAAAACTTATTTTGAGCCTGAGAGGGTTAAATCATTTCCTTACTGCATATTTCTGAGCTGCACCAGATTTGTTAAGCAAGAGCTCACCTAAACATCTCTAATCTGTCTAGCAGCCACAGGCAGCACACACTGAGCTCCATATGTTAAAGCATTCAGGCTTTAAAATTGCAACCATGTCAGCCAAGAACAACCAGGGGGTCAAAGCTTCCCGTAGAACAAGCTGTTCCAGTGAAACCCAACAGTTAAACTTCTGACTTCACTTTAAAATGGTGTCATAGAGCTTCACAGCAAAGAGCTAGCTCAGAAAAAATATTAAAGCTGGATTTTAATTAGATTTCCTTAGCATGTTTCACTTCTAGAGCACCAAGCAGTCTGCATTGCTGTAAGAACAGTAAACCTTTAAAATAGTAGTGGTGTAGTTTAGCACCTTTCTTTAGTCTAAAAAGACCCTGAGGGTGTGCAAATAGGCCCCAGTCTCCCCAGGAGAGCTTCTATAAAACTGAAGCGTTATAAAACATCTCCCCGAGGAGCGTCCTTCATCTTCTCTGTCCAGGCAGCTTTCTGAGCCATATAGGGATAGCTCAGGTCTTTGAACTGGGCTTCAGAGGAGACTTTGTATACAATTATGATCTGTTGTAGGTAGCTCTTTGAACCACCTCAGTTGGAGTAGTTCAAGCAAATTATTGGTATAGCACCTTCTTAGGGTTCTACAGACCCCCAAGGCACTTTACAACACAATCAGCCATTCACACATTCACACACTGGTGGGGATGAGCTACGGTGTAGCTACAGCTGCCCTGGGGTGCACTGACAGAAGCCAGGCCTGCTGAGCACTGGCGCCACCGGTCCCTCTGACCACCACTGCAGGCAAGGTGGGTTAAGTGTCTTGCCCAAGGACACAACGGCAGCATTGTCTGGTGGGAGCTGGGATTGAACCTGCAACCTTCTGATTACTGGACTCTACCTCCTGGGCTATTGCTGTTTCAAAGAGGACAGCTCCTGTCAAAAACAATCTCAAACATTTCTACGTGGATAATGCTAATGCTACTTTATAAAACATTTCCATGGTTACTTATTACTGCCCCCCAAAAAAATGACACTTCTGTCAGTAGTGCCCCAGTTTGCTCCAGAAGGGCTAACTATTAGTTAGCTGCTGCTAATAATCAAGGTACTCATCTGGGTGTGTTGCACAGGGGCACTGCGTAACCATAGCAACAACATCGACTGCTGAAAGAGGTACAAACACACCAGTCAACAGATGATAATCACAGCAGTGATGGTTAACTACAGGTCACGTTCCGTGTCCTTGTCTCCTGTGCCCCTTCACGTTTCCCCTCCTTGTTGCGTCATTCATTTTGATTAGGTATTCTAATTATCCCCTGCCTTTCAGTGTATTCAGTTCCATAACTTTAGGCAAGGCAAGGCAGCTTTATTTACATAGCACATTTCAAACACAGGGACAATTCAATGTGCTTTACAATTAGCATTAAACGACACAACAAACACGAGAACACAAATTAAAAATATGCACAGATAAAATGATAATTTAGAGCTAAAAGGATAACACAGAATTATGGTTGAGCAGTTACATCAGAGATTACGGTGGAGACAATGCAGCATACGAAACAATTCATTTAAAGGCTGATGAGTACGTTAGGGTTTTTAGTTTTGTTTTAAACAACACTAGGGTTGGGGCAGATCTGAGGTCCAGGAGTAGCTGATTCCATATGTGAGCAGAATAGTAGTTTAAAGCATCTTCACCTTGCTTGGTTCTGACCCGAGGTTCTACTAGCTGATTATTTCCTAAGGATCTCAGAGCCCTATTGGGCGTATATACAGGAATGAGATCGGACACGTATTTTGGTCCCATGCCGTAGAGTGATTTATAAACTAGTAGGAGCACTTTGAAATCTATTCTGTAGTTTACTGGTAACCAGTGTAGAGATGTAAGAACAGGAATGATGTGCTCCATTCTTTTAGTTCTTGTTAAGACTCTAGCAGCAGCATTCTGAATGAGCTGCAGTTGCTTCACAGCTTTTTTGGGAAGACCAGTTAGGAGACCATTGCAGAAGTCCAGCCAACTAGAAATAAAAGCATGAATACATTTCTCTAAGTCTGGTCTGGACATGAGACCTCTGACTCTTGATATCTGATGAAGGTGTTAAAACACTAATTTAGTTATAGCCTTAGTCTTTGTCTTTATTCCCCTGGAGTCCAGCTAAGCAATAACATCCATCCTAACCTTCTTATTGCCAAAGACAGTAAGGTCATAAGCATTTTGAGCATTCTGGATTTTGTTTTGACGCTCCAGAATAAACGGATTACTTATTTTTTCAACTACTCGCTCCCTTTGTTGTTCTGGGTATCTGCACTTTGGGTTCAGCTTCCTCTAAATGTGACACTACATATCTGTCCTTCCACCTAATCTTTATCTATAGAAGATGGAAAATTCGCCCACTAAATTAGCCTTGGACATGCATCCCACCTATGGTAAAGGACTGTCTTAATCCAGAAAGTCTGATTAAACAGTTCGATGTCGAAACTAAACATACTTCAAGTTTATATTTCATTAAATTCAGAACATTTATTTCATGCAAAACCCACTACTAGATGATAGTTAAAAGAACTAGTTAAATAAAAAAATTGTTAAAAAACCTTGGATAAAAATGTGCTTGCCAATAACTAATCAAATACTTAATTACCATCAATGTAACGATTTATAAAATGACTAAAGCTGATAAATATAATGTGTTACAATCATGTTAACCATCACCTAACCATGAGATTTTATCATGCATTAACACATCGGCACTGTTGCTCACTGGCTCTGAACACAGAGGATCCCTAGGGAACAGCAGGGCTGAGATCTTCATCACTGTTGGTTGGGATGAAGGTCATCCCACGTTTTAACCAAGGCGATAATTGTGGGCGGGGCTAAGATAGGTATACAGCGCTGAAATAAACAGGAACTAAAATGAAACTTTTTACATGGACATTTTTCTATTAAATCTCCTCTAAGTTTGATAAAATGAAATTTATAAAGTTTCACACAGCTGCAGTGTGTGGGAGGTCCTGTTGTGTACACAGTGGGTACGGAAGTATTCAGAACCCCGACATTTTTCACTCTTTGTTATATTGCAGCCGTTTGCTCAAATCAATTAAATTCATTATTTTCCTCATTAATGTACACACAGCACCCCATACTGACAGAAAAACAGAATTTTTAAAATTTCTGTGGATTTATTCAAAAATATATTCAGACCCTTTGCTGTGACACCTTCATTGGAGTCCAGCTATGTTTGATTACACTGACTGGACACACACCTGTCTATTTAAGACCTTACAGCTCACTATCCATGCCAGAGCAAATGAGAATTATGAGGTCAAAGGAACTGCCTGAAGAGCTCAGAGTCAGAATTGTGGCACAGATCTGGCCAAAATTACAAGAACATCTCTGCTGCACTTAAGGTTCCTAAGAGCACAGTGGTCTCCATAATCCTTAAATGAAAGACATTTGGGATGACCAGAACCTTAGAGCAGACTGTCCGACCTAACTGAGGGTATTTTGTAATAAGTCTGCATACATTTCTAATCTTCTGTGTTCTTCTGTCAATATGGGGTGCTGTGTGTTCATTAATGAGGAACATTAATGATTTTAGCAAATGTCTACAACATCACAGAAAATTTGACATGAATACTTTCCGTACCCACTGTAGTTTTTGAACATCCTGAACAGGATTTGTCATTGTTTTTGGCTGTTGTAATAAACATTTATTTGCATAAAGCACACTAATAAAAAATATATGGTTTATTATGAGTAGATGCATATTTATAATCTGAGATGAAGCATAATAATAAGTAACTTATGTAACTCATGCAAATAATGCGATTAAAACATTTAATCGATTCACAGCCCTAAAAATTCACGCAACTGTATTTTTTAGTAAGTATGCAAGTAAACTCGTCTAGATTACTGTAACACACTCTTCATGTTTTAACAAAAAAGCCCTAGACCCGCCTTCAGTTGGTCCAAAACTCTGCAGCGAGGCTCCTAACTGGAGCAAACAGAAGAGCTCACATCACTCCTATTCTGATGTCTCTACACTGGTTACCCATTACCTTTAGAATCCTCACTCTACATGGTCAAGCTCCTCCGTATATCACTGAACTGTTAAAGCCTTATGCTCCAACCTGAGCCCCAGGTCCACACACCAGAACCTTCTAGAAGTTCCAAAGACCAGATACAAAAGTCGAGGTGATCGCTCCTTCCACACTGTTGCACCTCGACTTTGATCTTCCTTTATCCTTACGTATACTGACAGTGTGGACACTATTAAAAAACAGCAAAAGGCCCTTTTATTCAAAGCTGCTGCTGCTTTTACCTAAACCTTTTATTTTCTTATTTTTAACTTTAATTTGTAATCATCTTTCATTAGTTTAACTTTATTTTTTCGGATGTTGATCTATTTCTGTTTTTAGATCATTACGTTTTATTTAGTTTTGATCTATATAATTAAAAATTACTTACTAATTTTACTAACTTAACATTTTCAAAACTGGTCTTGGCACCACACAAACTAGCCATTAGCTTGTCAATCCGGTCAAAACTTCTAATTGAGGTCATTCATTAAACACCATTCTGTTCATTCTTTGGTAAAATAGCCTGATCTTAGTGGATTAGAGCAGTGTTCTCCAACCCTGCTCTAAGTGATTACAAATGTGGGCTGAACGATCTATCGTTTTCAAACCGAAATTGCAACCTCAGAAAACACGATTTCGGGATCGTCAAAGCTGCGGTTTTTGGCTGAGCAACTAACAGACCCAAGATCAGCTGTGTAACACCACGACTCTCCCCCATACTGGTGTGCAAGCATGTCACTCTTAATTTGTGCCCCTCACTGACTGCTGTGTTAGGGGAGTTGTCATGTGTCACTATGAGTGACGCAAACCAATTAGCTGCTCCGCCTACTCGTTCTCTTGTGCGGCACGTTCTCAGCAAGTAAACAACACAGAATTCTTGTCCACACGGCAATCTTCAAAGCGAGCACGTTGGTCATTTGGGAGAATTTTGGGTTTGAGACTGCAGACGTGCAACAAAACAGGTACTGTGCAGAACCTGTCGCGCTAAAGTTGCAACTTTAACTGGAAACATAACAAACTTATACCGGCACCTGAAAAATCATCACCAGCATTTGCACGAGGCATGCATAGGAAAATCGCAATTCCTGACAAATAAATCGCAATTCAATCTTTTCCTAAAATCGATCAGCCCTATTAGAAATGCTGATTAACTAAACAACAGTTACTTAGAGGATGCTGCTGTCCTCACAGCACGGGCCAAACATCCACATCACCAAGGAGAACAGTCCAGTGAGGCTGACGGAGCAAAAACCAGAAAAAGCTCAAGAAAATCCTCTCAATACAAATAGGATGAGCTACATAAACAGAGACCTTTACCAAAGCCTTGCACTTAGATGCAAAGTTCTGACATGAAGTTTCAGCAATAGTCAAGTTTATGTGCAAGTTGTTAGATTATAGCAACAACAGAATAGGAGCAGATAGTGAGTTGTGGACTGCAGCTTTAGCTGTGTAGAGGATCAGTTTAGAGTATTTATTTAACATGAGGTGAATCTGAGGACTCCTTCCTTTGGTTTTCAGCTGCTTTATCTTGATTTCTGAACCACAGTGCTTCATGTTTGCGTTGGAATGGCTCGATTGTCTGAGGTGGCTTGCAGTCATGGGACCGAAGCCGAACTTTGCAGTTTCACTCACCTGTCTAAACAAGGTTGGGAGAGGAAGTGGTCCATTTCATTCTGTGATTCTGGATTAAAAAAACATTTAACTCCCTTAAAATTTCCTTGATCTAATTTTAATGATTTGAGCTGAGCCCTAAAGTCAGCGGTCTGAGGTTTACATGCACAAAGGAAATATCTGAGGGATGTCACAAACTGCTGAGAAAGCAAGGAAAACCCAACGGCAACACAAGGTTATGTAAGTGACTTCTCACTGAGAACCAGATATATTTGATCAAGTCAAAGACAAAAAGCTTGATATTTTGAAGAAGCCCGGTCTGGACTGTTCTAACCACGATGACCGACACCCCATTTCCAAAGTTCCGTTCAAATCTAAGGATCAGGAGAAAATTGTACATACACAAATTATGGCCCACATAGAAATTCATTATTATATGTGTTTCAATGTGCTTTCAGACCACACAGTAGCACAGAATCTTCATAGTACTGGATGATATCTTAGTTGGGTCTGTGTCTCATGTACTGCTGCTATTAGATCTTTCAGCAGCTTTTGACACAGTCAGCCACCATGTCCTGTTAGATCGACTTGAGTCTTGGGTTGGTCTGTCGGGCACTGCTCCTGACTGGTTCTGCTTCTTCCTGGCAGATCTTTCAGCGTGCAGATTGGTGCCTGTTCCCCATGCTGTCGTCTGTTAAATTGGGGCGTGCCACAAAGTTTTGTCCTTGGGCCCCTCCTCTTTTCCATTTATCTTCTCACTTTGGGAAAATATTTTGATAGGCACGGTATCAGTTACCATGTCTACGCTGATGACTGCCAGATTTATTTGGCTATGAATAGACCAAACATGGACTTATAAATCTCTGTCTGTCAGATGTGAAAAGGTGGTGTAACGTGAGGAAGTGTGGGTTTTCTGTCACAAAGGTGGTGTTGGACTCAGCTGGGTCAAAGCTGGGTCGTTGAGAACTTTCACCCACAGATTAAGACCTGAACGCCAGCGAGTCTGGGAGGAAATCATAACATCTGCCACCTGCAGCTTCGTGCCAGAAGATGTTGTTCCCACAGAAGATGTTGTTCCCATAAAAGTAGTCATAACATAACACGTCTTAAAACTTTGTTTCTTGATTTTAATGTTAGAATAACCATTATTATTTTGCTCATTATAAATGTGTTTTAATCAAATGAATGGTTCTTATGCTTTGGGTAATTATAATGGATTAATGAATCCACACTTAATTAGATAATGTTTGAGGATGTTTGTTACTGACCTTCAGACACACTCAAGCACACAAACACTCACACACACCCACACACAGATTCTCACAGTAAACTCCAAAACACATTTGCTGACGCACACGTTTGTTTTGAGAAGAGAAAGGCCTTTGGTAAATTTCAGTCTTATGATTTCAGTTCGTGCTTGACAACGAAAGAGAGAGGACGTGTGAACAACCGCTAACGGGGGAACGGAGCCCACCGGCTCAATTCCCCCCCCCCCCCCCCCCCCCCCCCCTCACGCTGTTCCTGTCAGCCAGATAGGACAGCTGAATCGCAACTTCTAATGCAGACTCATACAGAGTCTTTGATTTCTGAGTGAACTAAACGCTTTACCATCAACGTGTACCGAGGGCAACTCTGGACCGGTTCCGTTCGACACCTACGTCTCCCCTGTCAGCCGTTGGTGTCATCTGGATGAACCATCACCATCCTCCACGGCCCGGATCCGAAAGAGGGTCCACAAGAGTTCGGTGAGACAGAGCACGGTGTTTAGCGTTTGATGCAGTTCTCTGATAAGACCTAAGTTTATCCAAACCATCACTTCACTCAGACACCTGTTCTTCCTGAAGCAAAATCAGACTCACACACGCATTCATATCACAACATTCTCAATCTTCATAAATTCACCACAAGGTCTATTTGATCATATCAACTGTTAAAGATTGTCCCACAAGTTGCCAATGTTGATTGTTATTTCCTGTTTGTCAATTTCAAAATCATTAGTTTAATTTGAAGAATTAAAACTTTTAATTGTCAAACTGGTTTCCTCATTGAACTGAAACACAGACACACAGATATTATCGCCAGTTTATCGATGAAAACAACCTTTGAGTCTTCTTAACAATATAAAATTTGGTTATTGATTTATTACAAATTAATATTCCGAATTAATACGTAGCATGGTTCCTCTTTCATAAAAGAGCATAAAACCACAACGCTACAATATGGCTGAGCAAGCCAGTTTCTCCTACAGTGGTAAGCTGCAAGCTTCCTAAAGCTGAATGAGTCAAAGACTTAGTGTATTCTTGTTGATCCCCAAATTCTCCTTTGCTGCTGTGTTGTTCCAAACCTTCAAAATGTAGGTCTCAAGCAGTGTCACCAGCCTTGAGGTAAAATTTGATTAATATGGTTGTTAAATATTGTTTCTTTAAATTACGCTGTCTAACATGCCTGACTCCAATTCTGGTGGTCTCATTTGGGATCTGTTATGCATGCCGTTACTAGACTACTAGACTATGCAAATTAAATTCTCATTGCCACTCCTGTTTGAGGCCTGAGTCGTCTGCAGATTGTGCAGAAAGCCGCAGCATGATTCTCGATGAACACAAATAGACGCAGTCATATCACTCTGATTCTGGCGCACCTCCATTGGCTTCCCATCACCTTCAGTGTGAGATTTAATGTACTGCTTGTTGTGTTTAAGGCTTTGAATAGTCTCGCACCCTCCTATTTGTTGGACCTGCTCACACCATTGCATTTATTGACTGTTTTTATCTGTTTTGTAATATTCTCGCATTGTTTTTATGACAATGTCATGTGCAGCACTTTGGTCGGCTTTCATGCTGTTTTTTATATGTGCTATAGAAATAAAATGGTATGGTATGATATTAGATAACAGCAAAAGATAGACAACAAAATATTAAATTAGATATTTTTCTGTTACAAATATAAGTAACTATGCCAGAGTTTTAAACATAAATAATCTTTAATAGAAAGCTGTTTTGTTTTGTTTTGTTTTCTGGTGAAAGAGTATAGTATAGTAGTATAGTAGTATAGTAATAAGCGTGTCCTCCTTTGGAAATATGTTTTATGTCATCTTAAAGCTGAGTTCACTTGGTAATTAGCAACAAATGGACAAATTACAGCATTGTTGTGTTTACAACTGGTTGTGCATCCTTCAAGTTGGCAGATGAGTACCAAAGGTGGCTGTAAATAAGGTCAACACGTTTTTAGAGAAACTATGTGGATTGTATTTGAATGTTCCTGGTAGTTTGCCCTCAATGCCTCTAACTGGCTGATGGCATGTGGGAAAATGCTCCTCTGGTGTGAAATCATAGCCCCTCTGTGCCATTCTCACGGGTAAAAGTGTCAAAAACTAAACCAAAGAAATCCCAAAGAACCCTCTCTCTGCTCCGCTGCGTAGGCCGCCTGCCATTCCAGCTGGGCCGACTCACACCACCCCAGCCTGCAGCCAATGACAGAGCTGGGATTCAACACAGCGGGCACTCGGATTTGTTTGCTTAAAACCGCTAACCTACTTTTACAGCATTTACAGAAATCAAAGTCTTTAGGGGATGGCTGCTAAAGCTAGTGTTGTGTATCTATTGAACCTAAAGGAAAACCTGCTCCAGACGTGTGTAAAAGAATGTCTTTTCATCTTTAGCTGAACTGAATCTGCCCTCTGTGACTCACTTTTTATGAAAGCGAAGAAGTAAACACGATGAATATTAATCCAGTTGTTTTTGAATTGTTTTCATTGAAATGTTCGATTTTACCAACGTTTTCCTGCAGTAAACAGCTGGAAGAGGACAAACAGCAGGAGCATCATTCCACAGCCAGCACCGTGTCCAGACTGGAGCTGAACTTTCCGCTGACTGGACTGGATTCAGGCAGCGTGATTCAGAGTTCAAACACCATGCTAACATGTGGCTACATGAAGAGAAATACCAGGAGAGAATAAAAAAAAAGCCAAAATAGATGTTGAGAGAAAGAATGCCACGCGATAGCAGGTAAAACCAAAAAAAAAAAAAAATGGATTTGCTAGTTCATTAAAAGGATAAAAAGAGTCAGAATTGGACTTCAGTCAGAAGCCCACGTGATCAAATGATCAATAAACTAAACACTCTTGGTTTCATTTATTGATCGTTACACCGACTTCATGTGGTTTTCATTGAGATTGAACAGTGATTGTGCTTGGCTCCAGGACTTTAATACACATAAAACATCTCGTTAGAAAATTAAACATTTAAAACCACAAATGAAGCTTCCGTCGGGCATCGAGCATAGCATCAAGTGATGCCCTGAACACTAGATTGTGTAATATGACCAGGGATGAGTGGGGTGAAAGTCCATGAGTCTAGAAATCTAAACAAACTTTAGAAGAAGCAAAAGATTTTGCTTTGCAGGTTGATCTAGCCACGCTCCATTGTAACCTCGGCAGGTCTACCGTTGACCCTAAACAATTTTAGGTCGGGCCAATCTCAGCACTCTACATTTGTAGCGATGTTGGGCAAGCTTAGTGCCAGAGCTGCGGAGAAAAACAACAAATATGGTGTCGGGTATGAAACAACTTGGTACGATTTAGACTTGAGCTTTTCTTAGACATGAGCGGATAAAGGTACTTAAGTCCTTTGTTTTGACTAAAATAACGTAAGGTGATCAGTAAACAGCGTGCCGCTGGAAAAGTCTGTCAAACCAAACCGCAGCTATCCATGCTGAGTAGTGCTGTTGGGAATACAGCCAAAGGCAGTAGACTGACAATTAGTGGGACTTTTATTGATCTTTGTGAAGAACTCTGTGGTTTTTCTTTCTCTGATAAGCGCTAAATAAAATCTAAGACTATTTTAGGAATAGTGATTTTAAGCTTGCAGCAATTCCCTTTACTCTTGACCCTACTTTAACTAGCTGTTAGCTTATCGATATGGACTAGTGTTCAAAGGCTTTCTTACAAAAACATTTTAATTTTTCGAGACATTTCCATCACTTCTAAAGGAAATGTCTCGTTAAAATTTCAATACTTTTCAGCAGCAAGCTGTTGGTTCTTGCACATGACTTAGTTCCTTTAGTCAAAAACTAGTTCCTGGCACTTGAAGGGAATCTCTTCAGTGACTTGATTTGAGTGGTTTAGGCCTGTGATTGGATGCTGTATGTCTAATATTTCATAAATATTTCTGTGAAACCAAAACGCTACAAAAACCAAGCCCAAGATGTCCTAGTGTCACTTCAGCAGCCATACATTCATTGGCCACCATCTTTACCCTTTGCACGCCAGCCTCTCGTATAAACCCTCAGACAGCACGGCCATGAATCTTCGAGCCACAGTTTGACGTCATCTTCCCAAGTCTGCAGTAAATACCTATTAATAAACCAAAAGCATCTTTTGGTCATGTCAAGATTTGTTTATCCTTCTCCATCCCCCACTCCTTTTCAATCCATCGTCTCTACACCACAAACCACAACCTCAGCGGGGTGTTTTGTTTAGTACTAATTAGAAAATAAGCATGTTAACACATATTAAGCTTAGCGGGTAAACAGGTCTGCTAATCATCACCAAGTTGGTTTTGTCATTATGAGAAATGAACTATTCACGAAGACACCAGCATGGCATTGAAGTTGGTATTTAAAAAACTGCGTTGCCTATTATTTAAAGCAATACTTTGCTTATGTTTTAGACGCATTTGCAGTGGCTTCTAGTAGGAATGAACACTGTGTAAGTCCTGCATTTTTGGTTTTGTTTCAGGAACTTGAAGTGAGCCACATGAGAGGAGAGCTTCAGATGGCAGGATGTGGAATCAGACATTTGGACACGCCACCTCTGATTAGCTAACAGCAACGCGACTTTACCACTGTCTGTTTGCTCTGCAATGCCGGCGATTTGTCTCCATAAATAACACAAGTCTGTTAAATTACATTCAAAGATCCACGAGTCCGGCGTTGTCGACTCGTCTCCTGGCTCCGTGTCAACAACAGCGGACTCGCGGATCTTTGACCGCGGAGGAACAGCAAAGCCCAATAGCCTCCGCTATCCTCGGTCAGGTATGTAGCTCTAGTTTTGTTACCCAGCACCCACACCAACACGTTCAAACCATCTTAGACCAAGCAGTGTTATGGTAAACGCACAGAATTTCCCCTCATTCAACCAGCAAACTATTAGCGAGAAAAGTGTGGCTGAGCGACTCAAAATTGAAGCAGTGTCAACCAAAAGAGATGCTGTGCTTCTGTGGTTTCCCTCAGAGATCCACTAATGACCAGCACGACTACAGCCTCACATTAGAGCCGATGCGGCTGCCCCAGGAATCGGGAACAGCCAGCCGAGTGCTCTAGCAACTGTTCCCGTGCAGGAGACAGGAGAAGCACCCGCTCAAGTTTCTTATCCAGCCCCACTAACATGTTTGACCAAGCAGTTAAATGACACAGTATTCCCCCCATTCAGGCAGCACAATAAAGTACAGAAATACATTTTACTTACTGATAAAAAGAATCAGAAACTGCTTGGATGATCTGTTTGTGCAGTCAATAACCACAGCTTGCCCGCTGTGTCCAAATAATTTCAGACAAACACACAGAAGACAACACTAAAGTTCAGAGAGTCGAAATGGCCGAACATCTATTAACGTGAGGCCCAGGCTGAGGCCGCTCTCCGGAGCTAGCTCTGAAGTCACGTGCCTCTGATGCTCATTATTTATTCAGAATTTTAAGCATTAAACCTAAAATGTTTTTTGAACCAGGCTGTAAACATGTTTGTTTCTGCTGTGAAATTGCTATTTTTAACATGGGAGTCAATGAGGATTTGCTCACTTCTGGTGCTAGCCCCTAGTGGATGAGGATAGAACTGCAACTTTTGCCACTTCCGTGTTGGCTTCAGGTCTGAGAGCCTAGGGGTGTTTCTCAATGCCAAGGAACCTCGCCTTGATGTCTTGGCCCCGCCCTGGTTGCTTAGGAGATACGTCATCGGGAGCCACCAAGACGTGTTCCAGTGTTTATGTTCTACCGAGGCGTGTGTTCTCCGTTTGTTAGCCGTTTAGCTAGCTGAGCGAGGATACACGGGAGGTGTCTTGTAGCCTAGCCTTGGTCAAAATTACCCAGAATACACTGCTGTATTTCCAAAAGGATGGTGGATCAGATGCCGGCAGCTACTTTGCGGGCAAAATTCAAGTTTAAAAGTAAGTCAGCTAATTAAAAATGTTTTTTTTTATAGATCCAGAGGAGTTATCTATAGTTGGTTACTTGCTTAGTAGTTGCAGCTTCGGTGGCTAGCGGGTAGTAACTCACTTATATTTTTAATTTAATAAATATATACACAGTTTAAAAGGTTAAAGGCTCCTTATATATTTTTACTGAAACAAATACATATAAAATATAACGTTATCTCCCGTGTCACGTGACGTTACGTGACCGCCGTGGAAGCCGCAGTCACGTGATGCAAGTCTGTTCCATTTAACTGTTTTCTTTGACCAAGGAAGGACAGTGTCCTCGTAAGCAAGACGCCTGGCCTCGCAAGACATCACTTCGCAAGACCAGGTGCCTTGACATTGAGAAACACCATAGGGTTCCCCCTTGGTTTGATCGTCGGGGGATTAGCAGTTAGCATCAGCATTTCCAATGATTTTGGACAGAATTTTGCCTTAAATATTAAAGTTACCTTAGTAAAACTTTATGAGAGGCTTGCAGGTTATAGAAGCGGGTATTTTTAGGGTTCAAAGGTTTTACCGTGTCCCATAAACAAGCTCAGACCTGAGGAACTGGGATGTGTTATGGCTCCAGGGAGACTGAGACATGTTTTTAATGATCTCCTTTGTAAAGTCCACATGTTAGTGTCATGTTAGTCACCCCCTTCAGAGTGGACACCAAAATACTGCAGAGTACTAATTACAGCATCAAACATTGTGGACAAAAATAAATGTTTCTTTATTTGCACCATGTGTCAGAGAAAATGCCAAATGCAACCCATCTGTTTTTTCTTCTTCTTAGAATTAAATACCAAGAAAAGTTCAAACAGTACAGCAAGAAGGATTATCAGGATTTTGAGGAACAATTTTATCATAAAGCCAGCTGGATGGGATGGTCTAGTTCTCCTGATCAAACTAAGCAGAGGAATATAAATTTTTTCTTTCACTTGGCCTCAGAGAGGAAATGCGAAATCAGGCTTTTAAAAGGTGCTGCGTGCAACATTTTCCTCTCCAAATTAGGACCACATTTTCCATAAACACTGTTGCTTCCTGTGCTCTCGTTCCCTGCTCCCCATTCCAGGAGTTGCTCCAGCAGAGTGAGAATGAGGAGGAGATTCGGTACAGGGATCAACTGAGACTGCAGGTAAAAATTTTCTCCAGGTAAAACAAAAGAGCAGCAAACTTTTCTCTGAATGTACTTGACTCTACCGTGACCAAACACTCAAAAAATAAAAATACATGAAAGACTTAGTGAAGATGCGTGTTATCCTCTTTCATGAGGTCTAGCTGTTTTTGGTAAAATCTTCAACATTACATGAGATCTAGTGTCATGTTGGTACTTGGAGACCACGTTATGGCCCAATCCCAGTACTCGCACTTCCACACTTGTGCCCTTCAGTTGCGCAATCCAGGGGTCAGAGTGAGTGTCTCAGTTCTCAAGTGCGGATGTTGATCACACCCCTTTCGCACCCTTGATCCGCACTTCACCCAAGTCCGCTTCGATGGTTGCAGGTTCAATGGCTCCAGGCAGAGAATTCTGCTGTTGTGTCCTTGGGCCAGGCACTTAACCCACCTTACTTGTTAGTGGTTGTCGGAGGGACTGGTGGTGCCTGTGCTCATCATTCTCGCCTCTGTCAGTGTTCCTCAGACTCATCACTAGCAGTGTGAATATGAGTGTGAATGGTTGAATGATACACTGTAGTGTAAAGCGCTTTGGAGTCCTCTGACTTTGAAAAGCGCTATACAAGTGTGGGTCATTTATCATTATCAGTTGAAATGGGCTTAAAATTAAAAGTATAAAAAAAACCTTGTTTTATTTTATCACATAAGTTATGAAACAAAGAAAAAATAATCAGTTGCTTTTTCACTTTCTGATGGTCAGTTTGAAATAGGACTGCTTCCAAAAAACTTCTTAATAAACTCAATATAATTTATCACTCAGCAATCCTTTCACTACTCATCATTGGGATCTGTACTCACTCGTTAACAGTGGTGGGCAGTCAGGGCCAGCAATGCCTTCTCTGCTGGCCTAAACATACTCAGAAGCGTAAATGTATTTTTTTTTCCTTTGGTAATTATTTAAAAAAAAAATGTTTACTGGTCTATTTTCTTTATAACCTATTATAACCACTTGGCTGCACTGCTTCCAGTGTTAAAATACCAAGGCTGGGTGTTATCCAATCAGATTTAAGCTAGCTTGTGTTTTCAGGCAGATTAAGTCTGCTCTAGGCCTTCAGAATCAGTCGAGAAGCCCACTGTCCGCTGTAAGTGAACGGAGACGGGCCAGTTGCGACAGCCAATCAGCTCACGAGTCAGCTTGGCCCGGGCCAGCTAGCTGGCCTCACGCAAAAGTTGACATGAACGCATCCTGTGATTGGATAAGCAGTAGTTAGAACTTTTCTAGCGGCATGAAGCAAAATATCAAAACTAAACACAGAGATTTGTATCTATAGGCAGCTATCGGTGTATTTTTGAACACATGATGGCTGAAAGAGGAGAAGGGACCGACTTGGTGGCAGATTAATTTGCCGCACCATTTTCGAGACGGACCTTTCAAGAAAAAATGGATCTTGTGAGAACAGGTTGTCTGACTCCAACGCTAGCTGGCTTGTCCCAGCAGGGGAAAGGATTTGTTCGTCATTTTCAGGCAAGCAACTATGAACGGTACCCACGGCTAACAGCTTCAGAGAACCGCTGCAGGTATTCTGCTGGGAATGCCTGTTGCTCGCATCAGATGGATTTGGTAGCATTAAAGCGAGTTAAAACGTACGCCAGAAACACGACCGGGCAGACACGTCTTTCAGCATTAGCCTCCATGTCCGTAGAAAAGGATCTATTCATGGACCTGAAGCGCACAGATAAACTGTACAGAGCCATTGAGGTTTTCCTCAGGAAAGAAAGAAGGATGGATTTTATTTTCTAATGAGCAGGAGAGGAGGAGATCCATGCTGGACATTTATGTTGGTGAGTAGAAACATTTTATTAGTATTTTTTTAATGTTTTGTCATTTTATTTTGTTAATAATCAATAAATGGTAACGAAATAAAATGGCAAAATGAAATTATTCTGTGTTCTGTTTCTATGCAATTTATATTGTGAATGACGTGGTGTGTGCAGCTGCGCCAACATGTTCAATTGTTTCGCGGTACAATTTTCTCCAAAACAAATGCAAATAATGTGTTTGCTTTACTTATTTATTTTATTGTCTCATCTCTTAAACCCGTCTTTCATTTCTGAGATTTGACGGTATCCGTGGTCAGCTTCCTACTCTCAACTGGGAATGCGAGTTTGATTTTAAAGACTCTGGAAATTATGTGTCTTGACCAGCCACTGGTGTGTGTGTGTGTGTGTGTGTGTGTGTGTGTGTGTGTGTGTGTGTGTGTGTGTGTGTGAGGTTTCTCCAGCTGTGATGTCCTATTGATGATATTTTAGGTGTATTAAATTAGATTGGACTGAATAGGAAATCACTGAAGGCCCAGGGGTGGAACGCACCGCCCGCCACTGCTCGTTAACTGGTCATCACTCCATTCCTGCAGGATGTTACATTGGTATCAGTTTATATACGAAACAATCATCGGTAGAACCCCGTCCTATCTTCGCTCATTACTCATCACTTCTAACAACCAGCGCAATTTACGTTCCAGTAACTTCATCTCTTCATGCATTCCATTTTCTACCTTCAATAATTCATTGCAATCAATAGTTTCTGATCAATGTCCCTGCTTCTGAGTACGTAACGATTGTCTTTTTTAATTACTTGTACACATTATATATGAGAACAGTCCTTTGTCTTTGTGTCTGACTGTTTTATCTTGTTTGTTTTATTTTATCTGTTTTTCTTTGACGTGTCTGTTGTTGCTGCTTCTTGCCAGATCGTCACTGTAAACGAGAATGAGTTCTCAATTGACTCATCTGGTTAAATAAAGGTCAAACAAACAAACAAACAAACAAACAAACAAACAAACAAACAGCAAGCAAACAAACAAACAAACAAACAACTAACTAACTAACTAACTAACTAACTAACTAACTAACTAACTAACTAACTAACTAACTAACTAACTAACTAAAAATAGAAATAAAGAATGATCAGCTGTATCTGTTATGGTTGACTCTCAGCTACTATAACACCACATTTCCATATTTGTGAATAATTATGGTTATTTTTGTGCTCACTAAATTACGCTAAGTACGTTGATTAGCTGTATCTTGAATGGAGCTGACTTTACTGGTTAAGCAGCTGTAATGAATAATAATAAAAACAGATATTTGCAAATATTGGCAAATATTCTAAAGCTCCTTTTGTTGGTGGGTGATAAAATAATTAAGTGGCCCGCACTAACAGATCAATAAGACCAGAATTAGTTTTGTTCTGCTCACTACTAAACTTAATAATTTAAAGACGTAGGTATTGTGTGTGTTGAGATGAATGAAGAAACTGATCAGTGTGTGAACCCTGTAGGTATGAGAGGACTGTTAGTCATGTGATTATACAGCATCTGACATTGTTTTCCTATATTAAAGGTTCAGAGTCATACGGACTTGTTAGGGTAGTACCGGGTTGCAAATGTATCTGCCTGGATGATCTGTCAAGACCGAAAGAGACAAGAATAATCTCATTTGCTGATTTCAGAACACTTTTAGTCTTGTTGTTCCTCACCAGCATCGCAGCTCCGGCGGCGCGCTATGTCTGCCCAACATCTGTCTACAAATATAGAGTGCTATGATTGGTCAGACCAGAAATTGATCTGGCCAATGATAGACCTGCTGAGGCTACAATGGAGAGTGGCTAGACTGACACGCAGAGCTACATGTTTCGATACATCAACAGTTTTCCTAGATTTCCTGGCTACCACAATAGCTGAGTGGAATGACTTGATTTGTAATTAAAAAGAAAAAAGTAAAACTCATTCAATTGAGATTCCATTTTTTCATTTTACCTGCTTAACAATACAATATATAGGGAATACTGTAATAAACCCTACAAAGTATTTAGGGTTTGAAAGATATCTGTAAATGTTTGTATAGATGTGTGACAGATAAATGGCATTTAATGTTTGCTTTAAAGTGACAGTGTGTATTGTTCCTGACGATAGGGGGCAGTAGATACCTGAGTTGTTGCAAGCAAGCTGTATTTTTGTGTTGTAGTAAGACTTAAGCAACGGATGCCCAGCAGGGTCAAAAAGCCCTGGGGAGTGCAAACTTCAGCAAATAGACTCGCTTTCATCACTGGCAATGAGTAAAGAGGTAAATGTGTAAAACAACAACGTTTATGAATGGTGAAAGTTTTGTAGTCGCTTGTTACAAATCAGTAAATGCATTTTGTCCTCATGGGCTCCCGTAGAAGGAAACATGGCATCTAATATAGCGTCGCCCAGAGACTTAGATCCACTCCCATGTATTTTAGACCTGATTTTTATGGTTACATGTTACAAAGCTGCCAATATTTTTCAACAACTGGGCATCATTTCATTAATTTTCAACAATATTGTGATGGATATTTCCAGAGATAAATGATAAAAATTACACATTGTCCCTTTAAACCAAGAAAAATTCCCAAATTTCTTGGATTTAAAGGAAAACGGCCTGGATTTGTATTGGTTCTAAGGTTCTACAACCCCCCAAGGCGCTTCACAACACGATCAGTCATTCACCCATTCACACGCTGATGGGGATGAGCCACAGCTGCCCTGGGGCGCATTGACAGGCAAGGCCTGCCAAACGCAGGCGCCACCAGCCCCTCCGACCATCACCGGCAGGCAAGGTGGATTAAGTGTCTTGCTCAAGGACACAACAGCAGAAATCTTAGGTCGAAGCTGGGATGAAACCTGCAACATTTCGAATACTGGACAAACAGCTCTACATCCTGAGCTAATACCATACTGCTGGATCTGTGTTTTTCTTGGTCTAGAGACTAAATGTATTTCCCTTTATCAGCATTAGGAATAAGATCTGGGCCTCTGTTTGCTTTGGTAATGAACACCACTCTTGAAATGCAGTTGCAGGCTGTAAGCCATCCTTCTTTAGATAATGGAGGGCCCAGACCTTTTAAGCATTGTCATTGGACATATTTGGATTTTAGTGATCATAATGATAAGTTGGTTTACAGGAGTTAGGAAAGCACCTCTGGACTCTAAAATCAATGTAAAACATCAGGCACAAGGTAAATGATGGAAAAAACAAGTCATGGAAAATGGCAAGTAGCGTGTTTTTCTTCCAGTTGCAGAAGTCCAGTACTGTCACATAACCACAACATTTTTTCCTATGTGTGGGCGTACAGAGTAGAGAAAATGGGCAAAGAGTAGTCACTCTGCAAACAAGATTCTTTAAAATAAAATAAAAACCTTTTAGGCTTCAAAGGATTGTCTTTTTCTGCCAAATGAGCGACCAAATAGCTGATAACATCAACCCGGACAGAGCCAGATGTCAGTACAGGCCTTTACGTAATCCCTACAGTGTTTTGCTGCATCAGCAAACTGACCTCAGGTCAGCCGGCGTCATGTAAGGCACGCGTGTGCAAATCCAGCGACGCAGTTAGCTAACATTTATTTTAGTAATGAAGGAGTTTTCTCTTCTCATGGAAAAAAAAGTGAAGCTCAAGCTTGCATGCAAATGATTAAACTATTAAAAATAAACTTTTGTCACAGAACTGAGCAGATTAAATATTATTATTTTCTATTTTACCGGGATTTGGTGGGTAACAAGTTGCAGCTAAGGCTAGCTCAAATCCCTTTTCTTCAATCAAGAGTTTTTATTTGGTTTGCCTTCCGTTTGCCTTTACTTTAATTAAAAATAAACAGAAGTGACGATAGCTCACGTGAAAAACAACTTAAATAGAAATTTGAAGTTTATAAGTGAATGATTTGATCGCTTTTCTTCTACTTAGGATGTCTTTGTTCTCAAATGGCACCAAGCTGGTTTCACTTACTTATCAAGCACAAAATACAGGTCAAACGCTCCGTGACAGGAGCTCTCCTCCTCCTCTTCTTCATCCCTCGGCTCCGGCTCCGCTCGCAAGGCTGAAGAAGCAAATAAAAGTAATCCAACCAGAACCAGAAGCAGACGCATGGTGTCCAGAACAAATCTGGCTGTATTTTCTCTTCTGGAGGAAAGGATATTTCCTTTGTGGATAACAAAACCTTCTCTTTCTGTCCTTTTTTTTTTTACATCCCAATGATACTTAGAAGAAACAGAAGAGTGTCTTTGACATAAATCTCAGTTTAAAGCCATGATCTAGCCGATGAAAGCGGGAGAGAATTTCTAAATGATGTCTTGGTTGTCTCAGTTTGCTCTCAGCAGGAAAAAGTAATTAGTAAAAAAAGAAAATCCGATAGACTGAATGGGTATGTGTGTTTGGAGAGAGAAGCCTCCTTAGAGCTGGGTTTGTTCTTTAAAAGTTTGGAGCATCTGCAGAGCGCTGGTAGAACTGGGAGTCCAGTGGGACACATTTGACTGAAGTGGAGCAGGTTTCATGTTTCATCCTGAGGAGGAGAGAGACAGGAGGGAAAAGAGCCCATTTTGCACCTCCTCCACCTCCCGATGCATTTCATGAGGAATTAGTCAAAGATGAGCTTGATAACATCACATCCTTTTCATGTGAATCAGCATTGCCAGCACCATTAAGTATACTTAACACAAGTGAGTTAGGTCATTTAGAGAATATTAGCGCAGTGGGTTGAGTCTCTGGTTCAGTGGGCTGCAGAGTGTCTCAGTGCTTTTTGTGGACAATGTCCTGTTCTCACTGATCCAAGACCTGGTTTGCTGCTGAGGGTGACACAAAGTATCTCCAAGTTTCAGGCCATGGTGTTCAACTGGAAAAGGCTGGACCGCTAAATTAGGTTTTGCTCTAGGTGGAGGAGTTTAGATATTTATGTTGATGAGTGACAATGGAAAAGGAGATTGATAGGTGAGTTTGACTAGTGTCTGTTGTCATGATGATGATGATGATCATGGATGGATGGATGTTTCTTATCCAAGTGACAGTGTTGTTCAGCCGGAGGAGCATCAAGTAGAACTCTGCACATAAGGTCCCTTTCACACTGGATGACTTACCTCACACTCGACAACGTCCAAGGCCAATTACAGTGTGGCTTAAATGCAGCAAATTTGATAAACAAAAACAAAAGCAAATTGCTTCGTTTTCTTGCAAAGACTGTAATGGTACCTTCTGGTTGGCTATGAGTCTCCACCTCAAGGGAAGGAGTTCAGTTATCTTGGTGTCTTGTTCTTGCCTGACTCACTGCAGCCAGGGTCTCTTGTTTCCCAACTGACTGGGAGCAGAAGGCTCTGTAGAGATTTGTTGCATTCTCTGTGGACATTGCTTTGCGACATGACCATCATTTTGGCACTTGAAGCATATAGGCTTACCGTCAGGAGTAAATCGAGGAACTGTTTTGCTCTTAGTTTGTGTCGGACTACTAGTAGTCTTGTTCTGAGTCTTAAGCTCCTTCACAGCTTTAGTAAGTTCAGTGATCACTTTATCTTGCTCAGCAAGCACTTTAAGGACATCATCAAATGAAACTGAGTTCTCACTTTCATTGCATCCTCAAAAGACATCTGTTTTTTTTCTTTTGAGGATGCAATGAAAACGCTTAGCGAACAGGGAGAAATTACTAATCCCACTAAAGCAAGTGAGAACTCAGTTTCATTTGATGATGTCCTTAAAGTGCTTGCTGAGCAAGGTAAAGTGATCACTGAACTTACTAAAGCTGTGAAGGAGCTTAAGACTCAGAACAAGACTACTAAAACAGTCCCCCGATTTACTCCTGACGGTAAGCCTATATGCTTCAAGTGCCAAAATGATGGTCATGTTGCAAAGCAATGTCCACAGAGAAGGCAACAAATCTCTACAGAGCCTTCTGCTCCCAGTCAGTTGGGAAACAAGAGACCCTGGCTGCAGTGAGTCGGGCAATGCAGGGTGACGTCATAGACTCGTCTGAACCTGAGATCACACGTGAGCAAATAATTGAGCGAGCTATAGGAAAATGTCCTGTAGTCGATCTAAAACTGGGCGGCGTAAAAGCTCATTGTTTACTTGACACTGGGAGTCAAGTTAGTACCATAACAAATGAGTTTTTCAGAAAAAACTTAGGTGGTGACAGGAACATGCTATCTACCTCTAGTTGGCTAAAAATAGCTGCTGCAAATGGACTTGGCATTCCCTTTCAGGGTTATGTTGAACTGGAAGTTGAAACTATGGGCTTGAAAATCCCAAATTGTGGTTTCTTGGTTTTGAAACCAGCTAATCCTGTTGTGTCTGAAGCATGCATAATTGGTATGAATGTTATCCGCAGATGCAGCCAGCTGGTGACCACAGAGTTTGACAACACGTTGGGAGGGTCCTTAGACTGGAGGACAGCTTTCCAACAGATGCAGGTTTGCTGCGTCGAGAGGAAGGCCACAGTTAGGGTCGCAGGCAGGGATAAAGTACGCATTCCTGCATCTTCAGTATCCACTGTACTGGGTAAAGGTCACACCAAAACCTCAGGTACTGCCTCTCCATTAATCATAACACCAGTGAACACTTCTCTGCCACCGGGTTTAGTACTTACCCCAACTCTTGTCACAAACACCAGCCACGTGATTCCTCTTCAGGTGGTTAATCTTGCTTCAGAGGATCTGTGGTTGTGCCCCAGAACAAGACTAGGCATAATTTCAAATACTGACTGTCGAAAGTGAGAAAACATGCCAGGTAAATTTTCAACGCATTTCTGCAGATGTTGAACAGGTTTCAGTTGATTCCGAAACAGAACAGAACAATGGTGAGGTGCATGCCATTTTGGACCAACTTGACATAGGAGGTACTCAGGAAGAGCGAGTTGCTCTCTGCACTTTGATTTCTCGTTACATTGATGTATTTGCCGATGATGACGAAAATCTGGGATACACAGACAAGGTGAAGCATGAGATCATGTTGGTGGATGACGTACCCGTTATCCAACCATACCGGCATGTACCTCCTAACCAGTACCAAGAAGTACAAGAACATATTTCCAAACTTTTGAAAAAGGGAGTCATATAGGAAAGTGCAAGTGCTTACGCCTCCCCAGTTGTGGTAGTCCGTAAGAGGCACGGCAGCATACGGTTATGTGTAGACTATCGAAAACTAAATCTAAAAACAAGGAAAGATGCATTCCCATTGCCTCGCATTGATGAGAGTTTTGATGCTTTAAAAAGTGCCAAATACTTCTCTACCATTGATCTGGCAAGCGGGTATCACCAAGTAGCCATGGATGAAAAGGATAGACATAAGACTGCTTTCACAACGCCTTTTGGGTCGTTTGAGTATGTTCGCATGCCCATGGGAGTATGTAACGACCCTGCGACATTTCAAAGGTTGATGCAGGCCACCATGAGCGATTTGATATTTGATATCATGTTAGTCTACCTCGACGACATTTTGGTGTACTCACCAACATTTGAGTCCCATTTGAAAAGGCTGGAAATAGTCTTTAACTGTATGAAGTGCACAGGATTAAAGGTGAAGTGGGAGAAATGTCATTTTTTGCAGAAGGAAGTTAAATTCCTCAGACATCAGATCTCTGCAGGTGGTATCGCAACTGACCCAACCAAAATAGAGGCGATCAAGGACTGGCCTGTGCCTGCCACCTATAAAGAACTTCTGTCATTTCTAGGCCTTTATAGCAACCACAGAAAGTACCGTAAATCCTCTAATATTAGGCTGTATTTAATTAACTGCCGGATATCATATTTTGGCTGGTGTCGGAGTCGGCGGAGGTGAATAATGGCCGTTTTTTTTATTGTGGCCGGGTGGAATGTGGTAACAAGCAAGTACCACAGGAAGGGCGGTTGTGTCATCCATCTCACTTTTGATTTGCCAGTGATAGACCGCAAGGGTAACTTTAACCGTGCGAAGACGAAGAGGAGGCGAAAATTTGATATCAAGTTCAAAGAGAACATGTTGATTATGCTGCAGAACACTCTGGGGAGCAGTAGGGGTTGTATGAACTAGTCACTAGTCGACTTCACCGCTCTATAGTGACTTTTTATGCCTGTCATCGACTAGTCGCTGTCACGTGATAATTACCGGCAAGATGCAGTCCACGGAAAAGACAGCAGCCTGCTGTCAGCAGGTGACAAGCTCCTGCGCGTCGGGAGGCAACGCGCTGTGCCAGAGCGTCGGTACTGACACCCGCCATAAAACGGACATTTGACCGAATTGTGACCTTTACCCTCTTGCAATTTAACCTTCCCCTCACCCCCATCCTAATCTTAACCAGCTTGCGCATGCAAAGCTCTGATTGTTGACACGCTCCAGACGTCTGCGTCCTGAGCACGGCCACAGTAACATTATCAAATCAGGTGACGCCACCTCAAAAACTAATTTAACACGTGGTCATTCATGTCAGCTCATTTCCTTTTATGTTTTCTGTCTTTTATTTGTGCCTGATGCGTTTCGCTGCTGTGGATCGGGGCGCATCACCTGTTTTGTCCTCGGTGACGCACTTAACTGATGTGACCGGCGAGCACTCTGCTGTTTTTGCGGTCGGTAGATCTTTTAGAACTGCAGTTCAAAGGTAACTCATGAGGTGAATATATATGAACCCAGGTAGCTGTCATGTCTCGTGGTGTGTGTTTAACCCAAGACATGCAGTAATCTGACTCGACGAGCAGGTAGGATGAAATTAAAGTCTTTATTTATTAACTGGAACAAAAGGTGCACAGGGAAGTCCTGTGGAGAGGGTGAGCAGTAGCTCGAGTCCATAAACGTTCGGGGAGAACGAGGTGAGGAAGCCGAGGTGAGCTCAAGTCAGTCCAGGGGTGATCAGGAAACAGGTTAGACAGCGGAAGGGATCCAACCAGGCACAGCGGAGGAGGATGGGACGTGGTGTGAATGTCCAGTAGTAAAACAGCAAGTTGAGGCAGGTTGAATGAGATGCTGGAGAGAACAAACAACATCCAGATTTCAGGGTAATCCAAAGAGTAATCAGAGCGGTCCAAGTTCAATAATCCAAAATATCCTATATTCGAGTGATGAGTTCACAAAACAAGAGTGAGTGGCTGGGACTACCTATACAGGAGGAATCATCCGGCGTAATGAGGTGTCACCATCCTCCTTTTATACCCGCGTCCCTGATTGGAGATGTTCTGCAGCTGCGGCCCCCTCCGCGGTCACCTGTGGAAAATCAGTCAGATAGAGTGAGATGGGGGTGATGTCACTCACCTCGGCTCAGGAACATCACAGTAGCAGTTTTTCTTTAGGATTGTGAGGAGATGCAGGAAGATAAACAGGCAGGACAGAAAAATAGTCAAATAGAAACAAGTTTGTTTTTGTACCTGGTGGTTGCAACAAACAGACACCACTGAAGGTAATCAGAAGTGAGGAACAGAAAATGAAATAATTACTTTAATGTTTAGAGCAGCAGGAACTCTGAGAGGCTGCAGGCGCATCAGTGAGTTTGCGGCCACTGCACAGGGGGAGGGGGGAGAGGGCTGAAGCAGAAACTACCGTTGTTAAAAGAAATGTGTTTAACTTTGAAAATGTGGGCGCAATTTTAATTGTCAAAAACTCCAGCGAACCATTAGTTCATTTTGCTCAAATAGAAATTGAGGCCTGCCTCTAATTCTGGTCCTCCTTCCAATAAAGGCCTGGAGCTTGATGAGCTTGAGTCAAATACAGGCCCGGGCCTGTATTAGAGGATTTACGGTATGTTAAACATTTTTCAAAGATTGCAGCCCCACTACATGACCTTGTAAATCAGTGTCATGGTGTTATTAATGCAGCAAAAACTAATCAAAAACTAAGTGGGACACCAACAGTCTGAATGCATTTGACACACTGAAAAATCGACTGGTGATCGCACCTGTTTTAGGGTATGCAGATTTCACGTGTCCATTTATTTTGGAAACAGATGCTAGTGGTCAGGGTTTAGGAGCCGTCTTGTGTCAGCAGCAGGGTGACAAAAAGCGAGTCATTGGGTTTGCAAGCAGGCGACTAAGAAATGCAGAAATTAATAACTGAACACAAGTTAGGGTTCTGTGCTCAGTGACTGAGGTGAGTGCCTCACAAGTGTGTGTGCAACCAAACGTGGTGAAAAGGAGCACGTCTACTTTCTCCAGACCTGGCAAAGCTTTGCCATTGACCATTTGGAGCCAGAAACGGGAAGGGCAAGTCCTGATAAAATGTTCTTTCAAGACCAAATCTGCTTGAAGGTCAACCAGCAGCATCTGACAACGCCAGCTTTTCCTCGTTTAAAGTGCTGTGTGACTTCCTCTGAGAAGCTCCTGACGTCTGTGATGAGAAATGGGCTGTGAAGGAACATGGCGAGCTGTTGCCCGACACTGACGTTGTCTAAAAGGATTACTGAAATAAAAAGTATTATTGTTTCATATTACTATTAGTATTATTTTTATTATTGCCTTGGGGGTAGTAGGATTCTAGATGGTGCTATATAAATACAGACATTTTACATCATCATTAAACATTTGTGAAAAGCAATTGTGATGCAAAGATAACCATATTTTAATGTAAAAGAATCCTATTCCTATATTTCTGCCACTGTTACTCGTGACTCATTGAACAAAAAGGTTTTATGAGATTTTCTAGATGTTTCTAATATCTTTCTCTTCTGGACAGAGATGTCTGGTTTGTACTGAACCTCTTTTATTAAAACTTTTAGAAGTCTTTGGCATTATGCTTCTTGTACTCTAACAAGGCAGATCAACCCCCCTTGTGAAGAAAGGTTTGCACCCAACACCTCCATCCACAGCTGAATCCAAAAGCCTTCATCAGTTTGATCCCCTTTAGTCTTTCAGCTCATTTTACAAACTCATATATAAACGGTTTGATTACAAAACTACTCCTACAGTTATGTCGTAATCGTTCAAAATGTTGTATTTCAAAACACTTTGTTGATTACCTCCTGCAATAATTTATCTCCACAGTGAGACAAGAGCCCTCTGCTCCGTTTTCAAGCAGTGGAACACAAAGCTGGTTGTGTAAGAGGCTAAGAGACACCAAATGTTGCTTGTTACGATGATCTGAAACAGCTTTGCCCAAAAATAATTAAGGAAATGATTTTCATCTGTCGGATGCCTCTTGAGATGAACAAAAATGCTAAAATCACTTTTGTTTTTATTCTTTTATTGTGTCTCTCCACTGGAATTGATACAACCCAAGTCGGTCTACATGACATGAAGCTCACTGCATAATGAACATGCAGCGTCTGACATCAGTAATGAGGACATCACGTACGTGATGAAGCAGGTACATCTCCTGCTCCATGATGAAGCAGGTTAACGTGCAGAATATCTAACATGATGCGGGGAACGCTTACTATAATTTAGCCTCTTTTACAAGTAGATTTGGTATAAAGACACAGCTTTCTGAGATTGATCTTCATTCATCTTCAGGGCCTTTAATTTCCAAAAGTTGAAACGGAAAACACACTAAAAACTGCTGTTTTACATAATAAACATAAGAAGGCCTAAATACTGAAAGAATTAACAACAGATTACACTTTGTACTCAGCTAGATTGTTCTCAGTCAAACTCACAAGACCCTCAGACTGCCAAAGCAAACATGAAATCTGATTAGTTCAGGACTTAGTTCACTGCTGCCCTGAGAAGTGCTTGGTGAGGATGCCCTTCGCAACCTCCAGGGCAGCATCAGCTGAGGTGGAAATGTGGGGGGTAACACCAGTTTTCTCCCAGCCCGGCCCAAGTGTAGTGTCTGAGTGGACTGTAGGGATGGCGAGGAAGATGCCGCTTTCACCAACAGGAAAGACCTTTGGTGGGTGGGAAGCCCCAGCAGTGGTCTCTCCAACTATCATGGCTCGTCCAAGCCTTTTCATGATGTAAACAAACTCCTCCGCTGCACCGGCTGTAGCTTTGCCGGTCAGAATGATGAGGCTCTTCCTGGAGCCGTACCTTGTGCCTGGAGAAAGGTTAAGAGAAAGAGCTGTTGGAGAGCTCAGCAGCCAGTGAGCCTGAGTATGTAAGTACAAATTTGGTGAAATGGATGAAATACGGGAGGGACTGAAAGTGGCGTGCAAGCCTCACCAGTGAGCTCTGGTAAGGTTAGCAGTTCAGTGGTGGTTCCAGACACTCTGTCATAGAGCTTGTCCAGCAGAACCTGCTTGTCTCCATCAAAGAAGTAGGAGCAGAATCCAGCGATGGCTGTTGTTGGTCCACCAATGTTGTTCCTACAAGGCCAAAGAAGACTAACCACTGTTAAAAACCACCCAGTACACTTACATTTGGATTGTGCTTTTCAAATTCAAGGAACTCCAAAGCCATTTACACCACAATTACACTACAACATTCACAGGCTGCTGATGAGCTACACTGTAGCCACAGCTGCCATACACAGACAGAAGCAAGATTTCCACACAATCAGTGCCACCAGCCCCTCTGACCACCACCAGAAGGCAAGAAGGAAGTTGTGTGTTGCCAGAGGACGTCACAACTGTGATGGGTGAAGCCCGGGTTTGAACAGCAACTCACCGATTACAGGGTGAATGCTTACCCCAGAGCCACTGTCTGCCCACACACACAAACCCACAATAAACACTAACTATACTTAGAGGGGACAACTACAATTAGATGTTAATTAAAAAAGACATCTTCATTGAGGTATTGATTATTCAGAACCTATAGAGGTAAGGATAATCACAATTCTCTAGTATCACATGGTCTGAGAAGCTATAGTGGCTTTTTTGTGTCATGATTGTGCCTTCTTCTGGACCCAAAGTGGTGGTGATGGATGCCAAGATCTGATTAGAAATTAGAAATAACTTTAATATTGAATATAAAAAAGCTGACTAGGCAGAAGGAAACAGAACTCGAAGATGCTGGGCATGAGGAGAACACTAGGTGGGAGAGCCTTGAAGGCCACTCTCGTGGTCTGCCTGTATTTGTTTCTGTTCTGTTTTGATTCTGATTCTAATTCTGATTAAATAAAAAGTTGCTAATGCTAACGTTAGCTTCTACTAGTGGAGAAATTTTCTGCTGTTTCCTGGAAGCAAAAACAACAAACAGCCTTCCATGTCACGAGTCAGGATGGCTGAGTGAACGTTCGGTGACAGTGTGACGTAGATCTGTTAGAGTATGTTCATGTTCAGCCTGCATGGAAAACTCAGAGTGACAGATTAAAATCAGAAATAATGATTGAAAATGTTTTTAAGATTACCCACCTGAGATCAACAATCATAGCCTTTGTGTTGAGAATTTTGCTCCAGATGTGCTCGACTATGACCTGAGCGAGGGGCTTGACCTCCTCAAAGTCTCCAAACATGTCAAAACGCAGGTAGCCAATGCTGTCGTCAAACACATCAGTGTGGAAAGAGACTTTGATCAGGTCGATGTACATCTCTGGAGTGTAATTCTGTAGACAGAACACAATCTGAGCAGACATAGCAAACGTGTCTTAAATACAAATAGACATTTTTACTAAACGGATCATTTACACATAAAAGTTTACTATGTCAAGTTCTGCAATCTGTTTTATAGTTATTTTTATCATAACTTTATTTCAATCTTCCTGTTGTGTTACTTCTCGATAAACCTAATGTCCTTTTGCAATGATAAAGTAACTTTATCACCAAGGGTCTTACCACTGGTGGGAGAGGTGAAATGTTGCTGGTGCTCTTCAGGCCCTTGTCTCCAGAAAGGGTCAAAAGGTCTTCAGACAGCTTCGTCTCCAAACCTTCTTTGGAGGCAACCATCCTGAACTCCCCCTTTGTCAGGAGCTCTTTCAGTTTTTCTGCAACATTGGCACCGACGTTCTCAAAAGCGTAGTTGTTAGCAATCAGAGTGGCTGATTCTTCTATAATGGCTGGAACTTGAGCACGGAGGTTGATAATCTTGATTGCGGTGGCGAGAGCATCCTCTGCATTGACGTTCACATCTGGTGTCACGCCTGTGAGCTCCCAGCTAGAGCCTGTTATGGGGTTGATGGACTTGGCAGTTGGCATGGTGATGTAGAAGTCAGTGTCACCCACTTTGAATGTACTAACTTTTACTGAACCTCCAGCGGTCTTCTCACCTACAATGGTTGCTCTCTTCAGGTTCTTGAGGCAGTAAGCAACATCCTCAGCGATACCCTTAGTGTTTTTGCTGGTGAGGATAATTAGAGGCTTGGTTATGCTGTACCTCTGACCCAGAAGGCTGGAAATGGAAAACAGCTCGGTTGTGGTGTTTGAGGGACGGTCGTAAATGGTGTCGATGTGAATCTGAGGCTCTGCTTCAATGAAGTAAGACACAATATAAGAAATACCTGTGATGTCCCCGCTGCTGGTGTAGCGTAGATCAAAGATGAGGGCTGAGGTGGGCAAGATTTTATTCCAGATTAGGTCTACGAGCAAAGGGCCAACCTTGTCTGCAGCTTCCTCTCCGAGGATGTTGTCAATTCTCAGGTAGCCAATGTTGCCCTCCAGGAGATCTAGCTTGATAGCTGTCTGGAGGACAGCAACAAGCTGCTCAGGTGGCAGAGGAGGAATCTGTGGGGGGACAACAGGAACATAGTCTGGCTCATAAGTGACCTTCAGTCGTGAGTCACTGGTTGTAGTTTGGACTCCATCGCTCAAGACGCTGGCTAACTGTTCACCATCTGGGATGTTGAGGACCTCTGTGTTGCTTGAGGCTGCTTCAATATCCTCCTTCATCCCCACCAGCTTCTCTGGTAAGCAGTAATTGTCCATGACAATTTGTGCCATTTCCACAATAAGACTGGGTGGAAATGTGGCCTGCAAAAAGGAAACATTCCCTAAAGCTAGCAGAGAGGCTACAAGGAAAAAAAACTTTGCCATTTTTATCAGTTCTATCCAACAAGAAGTCTATGGACTTGAAGAGGAAGTTAGTGAGGCAAACCTCCTTCTCCACAGAGGTTCTTCGACAAATGGTACAATTTTGGCTGCGAGGTTTCTGATAACTTGTACATAAGAGGATTTAGTCCACAATAAACCTCTAATCACATTATCCCGAGTGTTTCTGTTACAACCTGTTGGGAGTAGCAACAATAGGGTGTTAGTAGAGATTCTAGTCTTTACGCAAAGGAGTCTGGGCAGTTTTTCAAGTTTCCTGTGCCAGATAAACTTATAAAAACTTATATAAAAAGTTTCATAAGTGAGATGTGTCCAGATGGGGGTTAAATAAGATCAAATAAATATTGCTGCTTAGTACGTGTGCCAACTCTATGTTCAACTAAGAGTTTTGAACATGTCAAATGAAGTTAATGGGTTTTAAGATGAAAACTGATCCAAATGTACAAATTTACAGGGGTATTCCACCCCAAAGGGACATTGAAGCTGTTTTTACAGGACCATAGCCTTTGCAAAACGGGATTTGCTGCGGCTCCCTGGGGAGGATTTTGGCATTTATAGTAGCAAAGCTGACGCTAGATAAACTGCCATCAGACACCTCTCAAACCAAGACGGGATAAAGGGAGGTCGCTTGGCGGCCCCCCCGCATGTGACGTACAGGGTCGCGCATTCAGCGTAAGAAGGAAGACACGTCAGACTGATGAAATTTCTTTTTCAGGACCTGTAGCTTTGATGTGACCTGCTTTTTGTCCCACTTCACACCCTGTTCAGCCAGTGTTTTCATCACTCTGTCTCGAACAGTTGGCTGTCTCTCACCATCCCCGTAAAAAGGCAACTAATCTGCTTGTCCGCTCGCACGGCCAAAAGCTCCATGGTCTACGCGTCCGTCCAGTTTGCCATGTTGTAGGTGGTTGAAAGATACTAGTGAGAGGCCATGCTTATCTGTGTTTATATCCCTTCCGGCCGGCACTCTGCGCGCAGTATCCGTCACTAACCACCCTCTTTTGCGGGGGGTGGGGGGGTGGGTGGGTGGGGGGGGGGGCTCCCACAGTGGGTCCAAAGGGATTAGCGGGGCTGACACGCGTTTAGACATCAGAGGCAAGGGGCTCCTGCGGCAATATTACTACGAGGCTAAGCGCATCAGAATCAAATTTTATCACCTTTCCCTTTTGCTCCTTGCCACATTTACGAGACCCACAAATTTGGATTTATCACTCTGTAATGATGCGAAGGTCTGTCTAATAAAAGAGGCTTTCGTCTGTTGCTACATTTCCCAGAGTTGCATAAGTGGGAAAGCATTTTGTAAGCAGCCCAGTCATTCTCCTGGTCTGTCAGTGCTTTGTTAGCTTTAGCTTAGCATAAACAATGGAAGTGAATGGTAACAACTAGCACCACTATGAGCAGCTACTGCAAGGCGTAAGGACAAGTTGCAAGGGGTGTGAGGTTGGTCAGACTTGTCACTTTTACGTTTACTGCATACATTTACAACATTTCACACTAATGACAGTAAATGGCGAGTGTGGCGGTGCCAAGCCCCCATAATTCGGGTCTGGATATGAAGCAAAACAGGAAGTGACAACAACTGCAGTTCCACACTCATCCGCTGGGGGCTGGTGTCAGAAGTTAGCAAATCCTCATTGATTCCCATGTTAAAAATACCAATTTCACAGCAGAAATAAACATGTTAATTCCAGAATATCTAAAATTAGGATGGGAGGCAGATCTTTTAGTTATCAGGCTCCTCTCCTGTGAAACCAGCTCCCAGCCTTAGTCCGTGAGGCAGACACCTTGTCTACTTTTAAGACTAGGCTTAAAACTTTTTTATTTGATAGGGCCTATGGCTAAAATCTGATGTTAGCCTTGATCTGGACAAGTGGGGGAGTAGAGGGAGGTGGAGTGTACATTTGGCAAAGACAACTCTCCCTTGCCCTGCCTCCAACATGCCTCCATCTAAAACGGCAAGGTTATCCAGAGTTATCTCTGTAGTTATGCTGCTATAGGCTTAGACTGCTGGAGGACATACTGACCACTTTTCACACTCTACTGCTTTCTTCTACAATCTGCTTTTTAACTGTATTATTTTCTGCAATTTCAGCTGCTAACTTTATTTTCTCTCTAAGTGTTTTTCTCCCCAGAAGAAGCTACATTGATGTTCTGCTGAGCTGTGGTGGACTCATGGAGGGGGCCATCGTCTAGCACACTGCTGCTAACCACTACACATTCTCCCTCTCCTGATAATAACTTTTTGCTTTCCTTGACGTTGGATGTGCTACTACTAGTTTATCCGTTTAATTATAGATTCACTGGGATAAATACAATAAAGTTTATCTCTCACCAAATAGAATATTTACTAAGAAATCACAATGTAACCATAGAAACACTACTTTGTGTGTGTGTGTGTGTGTGTGTGTGTGTGTGTGTGTGTGCGCATGTGTGTGTGTGTGTGTGTGTGTGTGTGTGTATGTGTGTGTGTGCCTGCTCTGTCTTCTCGATCCCCAGTGAGTCGTGGTGGATGGCTGCTTATACTGAGCCAGGATTCTCTGGAGGTTTCTTCCTGTTAAAAGGGAGTTTTGCTCTCCACTGTCGCTATGTGCTTGCTTAGTATGAGGATTGCTGGAAAGTCACTGACACTAGTCAGTGACTTGATGCAATTTGCTGGGTTCCTTATACAGGAAACATTTTTTATGATTGGCTTAATGAACTGACCTGAATTGGAATGCTTATTATGTGAAATGCCTTGAGATGACTCTTGTCGTGATTTGGCGCTATATAAATAAAATTGAATTGAATTGAAGTTTACAGCCTGGTTCAAAAACATGTTTTAGGTTTGATAGATCTAGTTTACACTCATGACAATTCTGAGGGGGGTGACATTTTTGTCACTCTTCTGTTTAAGTGTATTAAAAGCCTAAAATTCTGTATAGTTAATGAGCATCAGACTCACGAGACCCCAGAGCTAGCTCCGGGAAAAGGCTTCAGCCTGAGCCTCGGCCTTGCCTGAAAACTGTTCTGCCATTTTCAGTCTCTCAACTTAGACCATCAGTTGTAGCGTTTGTGTATTCTTTTTTTGGATATTATTTGTGCAATTGTTGGACAAAATGACTTGCTGTGGCATTAATTGCACTAATAGAGCGTCCAATGAGTCTCCACTTCCTTTTCTTCGGTAAGTAAAATTATATTTATGTATTTTAGGTCACTGCTGCTCTTGCGCTAGCTGAGCTTAGATTTTAACATGTACTGTTTAACCATGAAATTTAAATGTAACACAATGCTGCACTTTAGAAAATGGGTTGAAGTATAACGTTGGTGGAGCTGGGTTCCAACTACCGGCTTGTGGAGCTCTCGGGAGACCGATGTTTTCCACCCGGTTCTCCCCTCCCCGCTGCTCGGCGCATCTCTGTCTGATCGCGGCTTCTGTCTGCTGCGCAAGCTGCTGGCTTGTGGAGCTCTCGGATGGAAACCGATGTTTTCCACCCGGTTCTCTCCAGCGGTAGCTCTGCCTTCTTTTTCATATGAAATGCTAGCTGTTACCAGTCACTTACATTTCTTATGCTAAGCTAAAGCAAACAGATTATGGCCAGATTGAGAGAACGACTGGGCTGGTTACAACAAACTTTTTCTAACTTATCTAACTCTGGGGAATATGGCAACAGACTGAATTTCACTTAGGGGTTAAATATCCCTTTAGGCTCAGCTATTGTAAAAACAATCTATTATTTTACCAGGTGACTCGTTAGAAGTCAAACAACACTTTACATTAAGTTTGGAGTCATGAATGACTTTATTGTTTCCATTACTGTACACATTGAGAATCAGTGGTTCGGTTGAGTAGTGAGGAAAATGCAGGATCCAGTTTAATTTGTTTGGCAAGAGCAGTCTCTGCTGGTAAGTTCTTTTGTCAGGGAACACATAAGATTTGCCCCTTGGACAGCAGGCTGGATAAAAGTGAAATGAAAATCAAAAACAAACGTTTCCCACATGACAATGACAAGTGAAGTAATCATTCAAAATATGTGGAAATGACCATGTGATAATACAACAACTATTTATTTGGCTTTACGCCACCCCTTAATGGCCCAAAATGTTTGTATTTACAACTCTACATAATAAAGTTATGGATTAAAAAAAGGGGTAACTGATTTACTTTTTCTCTCTTCTTCAATTTGCATTACTAAAGATCAAAGGTTGTTTTGTAATTAAATCACCAATAGTGGTATTACAGTTTATTTCGATTGCTAAAACTCAAAAAGCAAAAATGAGGCATAATTTTCACAACCTCTACTTCTGTTCCCAATTGCTTGGCTCAGTTGATCACTACTTAAGATTTCCTTATCATATTAGAACTCTGATCTTCCTCATTTACACGCTGATGTCAATTTCACATTACCTTGCTGTCAAAACACAACACACAATTTTCAGGTTTACAAACACTTCTCACATAAATTCTCAAAGCTTCAATCAACAACACACAAATATTCAATCAATCAATCAATCAAATTTATTTATAAAGCGCTTTTCAAACAAAGTGTGATTCAAAGCGCTTTACAAAATGACCCCAGATTCCCATAATAGGTTAAAAACATTAACAGACATATGCAAGCACACGCACACACACACAGACTCACACACACACACACACGCACACACACACACAAGTAAAAATTATATTAGGCTGAGTCCAGATGAGCCAAGTATGGTAACGCAAGGAAACGCCATCAGAGGAGCCGTCTGTCCCGGCAGCATCAGGTCTTCCACACTAAGTCAGGGCGCTCAGTGGAGGGGGGGCATAGACCCCCACCTATAGAGCGCCCAGGAAGCTACAGTCGACCACCGCTCCCGGGGCAGAGGGCCTCTACAGAGGAAAATACTGGATTAAAATGAGTAAAAATGTAATAAAAGAGCTAATATAAATGACAAAAATTAGAAAATAAGTAATAAATAAAATGATATAGACAGTAAAATAATAATTTAAATAATAAAACTGTGCTAAAATATAATCATATAGAACATGCAACGCAAGTAATAAAATATAATCATGTAAAACGAGAAATAAAACTGTAGAAAATATTTAGATAAAAGCTAACCTAAAAAGATGGGTCTTGAGTCTTGACTTAAAAACATGAACGTTCTCTGCGGCCCTCCAAACTTTCATGTCTGGCGAGCAATTTGCAATCAGGGACTGCAGCATAAAAGTAAGTTTCCACAGGGCTACCCAGGTGTATGAGTGGTTTCAGGACCACCCACGGTTTTCCATTTTATACCTTCCACCTTATTCCCCCTTCCTCAATCCCATCGAGGAGTTTTTCTCCACCTGGAGGTGGAAGGTGTACGAAAGGAATTCAGAGAGCCAGGTTCCACTTCTTCAAGCCATGGAGGAGGCTTGTAGGGATGTGGCCTTTGAGGCCTGTCAGGGCTTCAGGAGGCACTCAACGCGGTACTTCCAGCGCTGTTTGGACCAGGAGGATGTTGATGAGGCCCTCTGGGCAGACAGAGACCGGAGGCATGATGCCCCATGATTATGCTTGAATGGGAGAGGGGGTGGAGGTGGTTACTGTAACTGTAAAAATAAAATGTTTTGTATCAAAATTTGTGTGATGTCTAATGTTTGTCTCAGGGAAAAGTGGGCACTGTCATACATTCAGTGTGTAACTCATTGGGTTCCATTTAGACAATTGTGTTTTCTGTTTTGCTCGTCAGTGTTCTTTCCATGCTTGGTAGTGTTCACCCAAAGGCTACTTGTGTTTAAGCAATGAATGCTATGTGTGCGTCATGTGAAAATGTGGCTGTGTTTACCAAATGAAAACATGTGTTCCATTTTGGGAACATGTTACGATATGTGATCGCAGGGTTTTGTTGCAAAGGGAAGCCACGGTTTAGGAATTTGTGTGTTACGTTTGGGGTTTTGTGTGTGCAGTTTTGAAAGGAACGTACAGTTTTGAAAGACGCTTTTTAGCAATCGAAAAAAACTGTAAGCTAATTAGTAGTCATTTATGAATATAGGGCAGCAGTAGCTCAGGAGGTAGAGCGCGTTGTCCAGTAATCAGAAGGTTGCAAGTTCCATCCCGGCTCCGACCAAAGAATTCTACTGTTGTGTCATTGGGCAAGACACATAACCCATCTTGCATGCTGGTGGTGGTCGGAGGGACCGGTGGTGCCTGTTTATGGCAGGCCACACCTCTGTCAGTGTGCCCCAGAGCAGCTGTGGCTACAATATCACCAGGGTGTGAATGTGTGTGTGAAAGGATGAATGATACACTGTAGTGTAAAGTGCTTTGGAGTCCTCTGACTCAGAAATACAAGTGCGGGTTATTCATCACTTATCATTTCAGCAATTGACCCCAAACATAAGGCCAAGACCAACAATTTAGTTTCAAAGAAAGACAATGAACTTGAAGGGCCAGTCAGTCACCTGACCTAAATCCCATAAAACATTTATGGAGAGAACTGTAGATTAAAATTCATAAAAGAGGCCAAAGATTTAAAGAGCGTTTGTGTGGAAGAGTGGGACAGAATCAGTCCTGAGCAACGCAAACGACTGGTCTCTCCATACAAGAGGAGTGTAGAAGCTGTAATCTTCTACAAACAATACAAAGTCTTAAATAAAGCGTATTCAATACATATTTTCTGTGTCATTTAACTTTATTATGACTCAGCTTATATTAAAATGTTCTGATGTCTTTGTATGAATTCAAGCTATCCTTTATCTGATAAAGAACCTCCAGTTGTTGGCTCTCCAATAATTACGGCTCAATTCATTGTGCGAACAAACACTTCGGCTGCTGGCCCAGTCGTATAACTTATCAGGATGTAAAGGTTTTTGGAGGATCCATATCTTTGGCCCTTTATGTGAGATGATGTGGTGACTTCAGTCAAAGTGTTTGTGGTGCGGTCTAAAATTGTGTAAAGATGTTGTAGAGGCTTAGCGTCAAAGAAATGGGTGCACAAGAGAGGAATTGCACTCCAATATCCACCGGTGTTGTACCTCATATCAATCACAAGGGAATCTGTGTTTGCAATCTTGTTCCAGATTAATTTTACGAGTTATGGCCCAATGGCTCTCACCAATTCAATGCCTGGCATCAGATCAAATCATAGATAGCCAATGTTACCGGGAAAAAGCTCAGTCTTAAACAAAGCATCGGTCATGTATCCAGCTTCTTCTACTGTGGGAATGTTGGGAACATTGTAAAACGATTCAGGTTCAACATCACAGTAGAAGACATGAAGGTGGTGGTCACCTGAACTCTCACCGAGATCTGCTGTCAACTGATATGCCAATGATTCAAAATCAACCACTGACATAATATAATCCCTTTGTATGTTTACTTAACAGCCTCTGACTAACATTTAGTGCCACTTCCTGAATTGCATAGTACTTCTCTAAGAGTTCCCCGACTGCTTCTATGATGGACCCAATGCCTATGTGGAACTTTACAATTTCATGCACATGGTCCATAGCTTCCTCTGCTAACACAATGGCTTCTGGGACCACACCTCCTTTTAGCCAGAATTCCCCATTGTTATCTATGAAATTTATGAAAGGGATGGTTATGGCAATTGCTGTCTTTTCTATTTGAAAGGTCTTTGAGTGCATGAGCTTACCAGAAGTAATTTCCCCAATGACAGTCCCACAATTTAAAGATTGTACCAAGTAAGCAAGCTCCTCTCCAGTGCTTGCAGTGGAGTAGCTGGTCAACGCTTAAACACCACAATTGGAGTCATAGGCAGGGCATGTAATTGTTGGCAGGGATTGATGTTCTGTTGTCCTGTTCTGAATTTGGTCATATCTGGTAAAAAAAAATGAAACTTCTGGGAACAGTCATGTAGATAAGATAGTAAGAGTTCCAAAGCATTAGAGGATCCACCAGTGTATAGCGTAGATCGATAATCAAATCAAATCAAACTTTATTTATGTAGCACTTAATCATACAATGAATGTAACTCAAAGTGCTTAACAAATTATAAAGGCCCCGCGTACCCACATTCCCTCCCATCCCCAGAATTTAAAAACAGTCTGATAATAAAAACCCCTTCACAACACTCATCCTCTGGCGCGCGCGCACACACACACACACACACACACACACACACACACACACACACACACACACACACACACACACACACACAGACACACACACACACACACACACACACACACACACACACACACACACACACACACACACACACATACACACACACACACACACACACGCACGCGCGCGCGCTCACTCGCACACACACACACACACACACACACACACACACACACACACACACACACACACACACACACATACACACACACACACACACATGGAAAAAGCACAATGGACTGAGTTCAGATGAACCAGACCAGCTAAGCCATCAGGGAAGCCATCCACCCCGACAGCAGCAGATCCACAGCAGGGAACCCACGGCAGGGAGGGCGGAGACCCCCCACCTCCACCTAGGCACACCTGGAAAGCACCCAGGCCACCACAGCCGACCACCGCCCCCGGGGCAGAGGGCTCCCACAGAGGAAACACTGGAAAAAGGTTAAATTAAGGTTAAAGTATAAAATAATAAGAGCTAAAATGAAAATTGTAATATAAAAAGTAATGTAGACATTAAAATAATGTCAATCATAAATCTATGGTTTAAAAAAATATGTATAAATAAATAAAAACTCTGTTTAAAAAAATACCATCCATCCATTTTCTGAACCCACTTGTCCACGTAGGGTCGCGGGGAGGCTGGTGCCTATCTCCAGCGGTCAATGGGCAATCAGGCGGGGTACATCCAGGACAGAGAGCCAGTCCATCGCAGAAAAAAGAATACATAAAATAAATACATAAATTGATGAATAAATAACCTAATTAATTAATTTATTTATTTATTGAAAAAGTGATAGTAATCAGTTAAAAGCTAAGGTAAAAAGATGGGTCTTGAGCCTGTTTCTAAAACATGAACGTTCTCTGCGGCTCTGAGGTCCCCTGGCAGCTCGTTCCAGCAGCGAGGACCGTAGTACTGGAAGGACGCTTCACCGTGAATATGAGTCCTGACTTTAGGGATGACAAGGTTATCAGTGTCTTTGAGGGGGTTCCCATACAGTTTGAGCTATGAGTTCCTCTAGTTTGGCCATTGCAGATGTCTCAGCTAATTTGTCAAAATGTAGATAATCAGTATTGCCTGGGAGAACTATCACTTTAAACACTGTATCGGTGTAAGCCTTTAATAATCCAAGATTGTCAGGTACGTTGTACAACTGAGGGTCCTCCTCTGCAGTGGTATCATTTTCTTGCACGTTTGATGATCAGTCATGGATCTTCAAAGACACTCTGGAGGTTCTGACTGAGTCTGACCACTAGATCCTCCTCAGATCCAACAGAAAACCAGTCCGTTGTTTGCAAATGTTGCAAACTTTTGGAATGGCATTCTTTACAGCAAGAAGCGATTTGGCTTTTCAAACAGCTTCCTTGGCCATTACACTTCCCAGCTCTGGCCTAACAAAGCTGGGTTAACAGATCTTGCCACAGGAACTGTTATACAGAAGCCTGTTTGAGCAATTCTAATCTTTAAGACTTTTACTGACCCACCGGCAGACCTTTCTCCAACTGTGATGGCCCTCTTGAGGTTTTTCAGAGTGTATGCTACTGTCTCAGCAGCTCCTACTGTACGTCTACTGGTCAGAACGATAACATCCTTCTTCTTTCCATATCATTTCCCTGTTATTGCTGTTATGGTCCACAGCTCCCTGGTTGTGTTTGAGGGCCTGTCATATATAGTGTCAATATGAATGAGAGGCTCAGGATCCATGATATATGAGATCACAAAAGGAACTCCAGAAAGTTCTCCAGCGGCACTGTACCTCAAATCAAAGATTAGAGAGGATGTCTGCGCAATTTGATTCCAGATGTTGTCCTGCAGCACAGCGGCCACCATTGTTACTGTCTTATCTCCAAAGATCCAGTCTATCCGTAAATATCCAGTGTTGTTTTCCAAGATGTCGACCCTAAAAGAGTTTCTCACCAGCAGGATCAGTTGTTCTTTAGGGAGCGATGACATTATCGGAGGCATGACCGGGATGAAATTGGGCTCATATGACACCGTCAGTCATGGACCATTCAAGGCTCCTTGTTCTCCAGCTGTGAGGACTGCTGCCAGTATCTTCCTGTTTCTAATCTGCAGGATTTCTTCACTGTTGATGGCTTGTTGGCTGGCTTCCTGCACCCCAAACAAATTTTCAGGAAGACAGTAGTTTTCTTGAAGAATCTTGACCATTTCTAAAACCAGAGCTGGCTGAAAGGATGGGTTGACAGATAAGAGAACAGAGGAGAAGCATCCCCAGCAGTGGTGGGGGATGTGTTGCCCCACCGTCAACATCTTCAGAAGAAGTGAAGCACACTGACATCCTTTTTTCCTACTCAGGGAAATTTTATTTATCTGTGTTGGGAGAGAAACAAAGAAAATGTCATTGTCATACTTTTTTGGGGGGGGGGGGGGGGGGGGGGGGGGGGCAGCAACATCCACATAAGATGTTTTTGTCCTTTAAACCTTTAATTGCTTTATGTTTACTGAGTCAGTCAGCACACAATAGCAGGCAGAATAATGTTTGAAAAAGGAATTACTCCTTAATTTGATGTTTGCATCATTTGCCAAAAGTCTTGAAGTACCCCCGCAATTAAACTCAGAGCTAGAATTGAATACGATTCTAGAGGACAAAAAAAAGGAAATCTCACTCCTTTACCTCCTCATTGTTTTTGGGCTAGAAAACTAATTTAAGGTGTATTTTGGTGTTCCAAGAACCTGGTGTGGTCGTGTCTGGATCGCTCCATGGGTGACGTAATAACAGTCTGAGGAAGTGCACCAAATCCTTCTTAAACACACATTCAGGATGAGATTTAGTTGGAAAATAAAAGCAGCAAGAATGTAGAAACAAGAGGCTTTACGGGAAGTTTTTGTTCTTTTTTCTTTTTAATCTGGGCTGATTTGTTCCTGATTTGTGACCTCCTGGGTTTTACTTTGACCTCTCTCTTAGCTCATTTGTTGAAGCAGTTCTGTGTGCTAACATTAGTATAGAGAAACGATTCATGACATTTTTCTTCTCGGGCAACATGTGACCAGCTTACCCCTCTTTCTAAATGGGGCTTAGCCTCTTAGTACAAATTCACTTAATGCAGCTTTAGACTATTCATCCAGTCCAGGGTCATGGGGGGCTGGTTCCTACATCAGCATGCATAAACTATCAGTAGTCCACAGTAATGTCTACAGGTAAAACTCAAACATTAGAATATGGTTCAAAAGTTCATTCATGCCACTAATTCAACTTAAAGGTGGAACTAATACGAGACAGACTCATTACACGCAAATCCAGATATTTCAGCCTTTGTTTGCTATAATTGTGATGATTATGGTCTTGCTGATTTCCACGCTATACGAGCTCAATGCTGGTTACCCCCTCATCACTTGTTTAGTGGACTCACCTGCCCCTTGGTAACCTATGTCTTCCTGGTTATCCATTTATGCTCCCTGTTTTCACTTGTCTTCTGTCAGATCATTGTACTGTAGTGTCTTCACCATGTTACGTTGCTCCTGTTTGTCTCATCCTACTTGCCGTTATTCACTGAAGCCAGTTTTTTATACCTGATCTGCTGTCTCTGTCTCCTGGTCCAGATCCACCACACATGGGTTCACCACCATCTCCACCTGAGCGTGGAGCTAAAGGTGGAGAAGTGTTGTCTAAGCTTGAATGATTTCGATTTCTAATCATGTTTGTATAGTCCAGGGGTGTCAAATATGCTGCCCGCGGGCCAGATCCGGCCCGCAAGCGGGTTAAATCCGGCCCGCAAGATGGTTGTGTAAACTTTATTTTCATACTTTACAATGTAGAGGGAAAATAAACTTATCTTTGTGAGCAAGTTTCCTCTGTAATGAGTATAAATAAAACAAAGCTGCGCTCAAGGCTCACACAAGAACTTGAATCCCATCCTGAAGTTGGCCGCCACTCAGGATGTGACTTGATATGGATGTGCTGGTGAAAGCCAAAAGATGTAAAGTAAAGTGAGTCAAATATACTTTAAGTGCTGCATGAAACTGATCTAGCCATGTGATCTGTAAGCTCTTTGAATCACTAAGGAATGTTTTTTTATTTGTTGATTTTTTTTTTCAAATTTTCAAATACACTTCAGGTGTTATACTTGTACTACACTGTCCTCAGGCTCCAGCCTTGTTTTATATTGATTGTATTAAAACAAAGAAAACAATCTGAAGTTTTTTTTTATTTACCGGTCCGGCCCACTTGGGACTAGATTTCCCTCAATGTGGCCCCTGAGCTAAAATGAGTTTGACACCCCTGGTATAGTCAAATCACTTTTATCTGGGGGCACATGACTTGGCAATTGCTATTTTTTGGGTATGAAGCAGAAAAGTTAGGGAGCCATAGGTATAGGGAGCCTAAGTCACGCCCATCTACTTCTGGACCATGATTCCCGGAAGAACGAAAAAATGAATGAAAGTCAATGGGGCAAAAACCGCTATTTTCTAATTTTGCTTGTTTTGTGCCATGGATGTCCGTGAATTTTAAAGACACATTTTGATACCAAGAACGCACTTCTTTTCAAACTGGGAAACGCTATTTTAAGTTTTGTGTGAAAATAAGTCCAGGACTACAAATGCGCTTCACGAAAGTGACGCCATCAAACCAAACACGAAGAAAACTGAGAGTAAAGGGCTTTAAGTTCAGCAAACTTCCTACAGGAGGAAAAAACCACCATAAATCTGGTCATTTGGTAGGTAGCAGCTACTTTGGGGAAAGGAGATTATGGAAAGGAGATCATGGTGATGGCTATTTGTAGTTTGTAGTCATGGTAATTACAAACTGTTACACTTTACTATTATTTCTTATTACTAATTATTTTTCACTTGTTAATAACAAAAGAAAAACAACTACATTCCATGTCAATACTTCATTAACCTTTTGTTGGCAGTGACAGAGGTCAAACGTTTCTGTAAGTCTTCACAAGGTTTTCAAACACTGTTGCTGGTATTTTGGTCCATTCCTCCATGCAGATCTCCTCTAGAGCGGTGATATTTTGGAGCTGTCGCTGGGCAACATGGACTTTCAACTCTCTCCAAAGATTTTCTATAAGGTTGAGATCTGGAGACTCAGTATTTAGCAGACCCTCCTTTTGCAGAAATAACAGCCTCTGAATACATCCTATAGCTTCCAAAGAGAGTCTGGATTCTGGCTGAAGGTATTTTGCACCATTCTTCTTTACAAAACATCTCTAGTTCATTTATGAGATGTTAATAATATTCAGGTCTGGGACTGAGATGGCCATTCCAGAACGTTCTGCCTGTTCCTCTGCATGAATGCTTTATTAGATGTTGAGCAGTGTTTAGGGTCGTTGTCTTGTTGACAGATCCAGCCCCGGTGCAGCTTCACCTTTGTCACTGATTCCTGGACATTGGTCTCCAGAATCTGCTGATATTGAGAGGAGTCCATGCATTCCTCAACTTTAACAAGATTTCCAGTCCCTGCACTGGTCACACAGCCCACAGCATGATGTGACCACCACCATGTTTTACTGTAGGTAGCAGGTGTTAATCTTGGAATGCTGTGTTCTTGTTCCTCCATGCATAACACCCCTTGTTATGCCCAGATAACTCAGTTCTAGTTTCATCAGCCCACAGCACCTCATTCCAGAATGAAGCTGCTTGTCCAGATGTGCTTTAGCAGACCTCAAGCAGCTCTGTTACTCCCGTGGGAGGAGAAAAGGCTTCCTCTGCATCACTGTCACACACAGCATCTCCTTGTGTAAAGTGCACCAAATAGTTGAACGGTGCACAGTGACTCCATCTGCAGCAAGATGATGTTGTAGGTCCTTGGTGCTGGTCTGTGGGTTCACTCTGACTGTTCTCACCATTCTTTGCTCTGAGATTTTCCTGGTCTGCCACTTGGAGCCTTAACTTGAACTGTGCCTGTGGTCTTCCATTTCCTCAATATGTTCCTAACTGTGGAAACAGACAGCTGAAATCTCTGAGACAGATTTCTGTCTCCTTCCCCTAAACCTTGATGGAGAACAATCTTTGTTTTCAGGTCATTGAGAGTTGTTCTGAGACCCCATTTTGCTGCTCTTCAGAGAATATTCAGAGGAGGAAACGTTACAATTGCCCACTTAAATACTCTTTGTCATGACTGGATTCACATGTGTATGGAGGACATTTTTATTGTAACAACCAACGATTTATACAGGACGGCTGCCCAAACTTTCATATCCCACTGTATTTAGGAATATTGTACATTTATGGGCCTTTAATACCTGGGAATATACAATATTTTGGAACAGTTAGGTCCTTTTTTAATAATCCAAGAGGGTACATCAATAGAAATCATTATGACCCTTGTGACCTTTAAATGCCAGTAAACCGCCCTTCTTCAAATCTCTTTTAAACCTTTGTTGATTTGTTTCACTCAATGTAATCTGTGCATATGTAATTTATTACTCCTAAAATTAAAACTAAAAAATGGAGATACTGATTTATATTCATACAGTACAAATCACAAACAAAATCCATCCATCCATCCATCCATCCATCAATCCATCCATCCATCCATCCATCCATCCATCCATCCATCCATCCATCCATCCATCCATCCATCCATCCATCCACTCATCCATCCATCCATCCATCCATCCATCCATCCATCCATCTATCCATCCATCCATCCATCCATCCATCCATCCATCCATCTATCCATCCATCCATCCATCCATCCATCCATCCACTTATCTGGAGACGAGTCGTGGGGGCAGCAGCCTATGCAAGAGGCCCACACTTCCCTCTCCAGCCACTTGGGCCAGCTCCTCAGGGGGAATCCCAAGGTGTTCCCTGGCAACCTGAGAGACATAGTCCAACATGTCCTGGGTCCTCCTTTAGGTCTCCTCCCGGTTGGACGTGCCCTGAAAACCTCACCAGAGAGGCATTCGCGCAAGCCACCTTGACTGGCTCCTTCTTCAAAATACAAAAGGCAGTTTCACATCTGGGCCAGCACAGAACAAGCTGAATAGTGTCTGTCCGGGTCCCACACTGGTAGAGTTTGTTCACACTTCTCTGGAATAGGAAAATCTCTGAGCATGTGGGCGGAGCAAAAGATGTGCGGAAAAGTCCGTGGTGTCTCCCTTAAACGGCAGCCGTGCAGCTCAAGGTTGCCTCTCTCTCTCTCTCTCTCTCTCTCTCTCTGTGTGTGTGTGTGTGTGTGTGCTCCTCACAGCAGTGAGACGGAGAGACAGAGAGCTGCAGCTTCAGTCAGAGGTGACATTTTTTCCCAGTTTCCAGAATGATAATGACTCGTGCATTGATTCGAGCAGACTGCCTTGGCATGAGGGCTGCAAACCCGACGGATTGAGCAAGGAAAATACAAGACTGCCTTGATGTGAACACTTTAAAAGCTTCCCAGTGAAAGCTTCCCAGTCTAGTCCATGCTGGCCCAGATGTGAAACGGCCAAAAAACTCACAAAATAATTTGTCTCCTCGTCTTCTCATGTCAAGCAAAAATAAACAATTATTAATAAAACAAATTTATTTAAATAATTTTCTGTACCAGAGTAATTCATTGTAGTAATTGTCTTTGAATGTTGATTTAAATAGTTGATCATATGTGTAATGGGAGTTCAATGATTTGGTTATATGCCATTATGACATTAGGTACCTATTCTATTCTATTCTATTCTATTCTATTCTATTCTATTCTATTCTATTCTATTCTATTCTATATACAATACATTTAGCATTGGCAAAAGTTAGATGAAATAGGGGAATGGGAGGGAGAACAGTGGCAGTCACTGGAGTCAAACGACCACCCCATAACCAGAGGGTTGCAGGTTCAAGCCCCACTCAATGTGTCACAGTTGTGTCCTTGGGCAAGACACTTAACCCTCCTTACCTGATTGTGTGGCAGCTTAGCCTCTGTCAGTGGGCCCTAGGAGAGCTGTGGCCACCATGTAGCCCATCGGTGTGTGAATGTGTGTGTACATGGGTAAATGACTGTTGTGTGGACTCTAGAAGTCGTATAAATAAAGGACATTTACCAGATAAAGAGACATCAGGCCTTCTTTGGACTTGAGATCTCTCAAAACAGCTAATCTTTTAAAAATGTTATAAAAAATCTGATCCAATGTGAAAAATAAAAGTTATAATGAGGATTTTAAAATCTGATCCCTTTCAGACATTGTACTGGTCCCATCAAGTGTCTGCCATTTCTTTTATGCCAGTGGATTCAGACCATTTCAATCAATCAATCAAAGCTACTTTAGTAATTGCAGAGGGAAATTAGTAATTCTCTTATCCAACAGGACAGCGTTTCCCAGGACTAGTGGGGTTAATCATGCAAAAACAAACCAAAAATAACAGAAAATGAAAGCATTACACAAAATTTACAAATGTACATATTTAGCACTTTATTTATATTATTGTCACATAATATATTATTAACAATTTTTATACATTTTCATAATAGAGAAAACAAGTAAACAATAAAAGTCAAAGGTAATTTAAAAGATGATTTTATACTCTCTGTGTGTCCAGGTACTACTTAGATCCATGACCCGGGGGTTTGGGACTTCGACTCTACCCTATTGAGTTAGATGTTTGCCATCTTGATCTGTTTGGAATCAAAGTTAGACAAGAACACAGAGCAGTAAAGCAACCATCAATACAGAAATGAATCGGACAAATTACAAATCAACAATTGTTTTTACTTGGTGGCTTTGTTAGAGATATTAAATAAATAATTATGAATCAAAAACTCATTAAGAGGATTTTAACTTTATGACCTTAAAAGTCTGCCATCTGTACTTTTAGTTGGCAGAAATGAGCTTCTACACATTTTTAACCAGGCTCTCTGACTACCTACAGCCACACTCGGCCACCTGCATCTCTTCATACAGGTATCTTATAGTGAGGCGTCCATTTTCCTGATACATGACTGTGATTGGGTCTAGTTTGATGGGGACGCAGCACGCCATGTTGGCCTTCTTGGGGTCTCTGAGGTTCATCAGAGCCTGGATGAGGGCATGCTTTGATGGAGTAGATTCATCGGTCAGTGGGTGGTAGCAAAGTCCTCGACACTCATAGGCATCGTACTCCGGAGGGGCCACAATCCAGCTGTCCCAGCCAATGTCTTTAAAGTTGACTTTGAGTGAGGTTCGGCGGCAGTATTCCATGGTTGCCTTCCTCTTTACCCTTCGTGATTGAGGACCTTCAGGAATATCGTTTGAATGTTGATTTTCTCTGCTCCAGCTGGCCTCTATGTGAAGGAGGGTTTCCTCCTCATGAAAGATCATCTCTTTAAGCTCCTTCTTTGTCTCCCTCCTCCTGCTACCAGCGTCATCAGAGAAGACTATTAAAGCAGCTGAGGCATTATCTCCAGCAGATCTGCTCATTTGTAAACAGCTGTGAGTCTCATTTACTTTATCAGAGGAGCTGCAGTCCATCGTATCCACCACTACATCAAAAACAGAAACACCCTGGCCTGACTTCATCCAGCTCTGGACTGCTGTGGTCACATCAAAGGATGACCAGGTGCTCTGCGGCACCAACAACTCCTTGCCATCCAGCAGATGTGTTAAATTGTTGCTACTGGCTCCATAGACTTTAACAGTGGCTTTGAAACTCTGGGAGGTGACCTTTGACCTGACATCAGGGAAGAAGAGGAGCTGGAGTTCAGCTGTGATAATTTTCTCATGGTTGGGAATGCTGACGTTGAACTCCAGCTGGTGTTTTGACCTTGTGCCATTAGACACAGATAGAATATCTGTTGAAGACAAAACAAAAAGATGAAATTCAGTTTGTGAAACGTGTGTTGTCGTTATCACAGCTGAAATGTTCTTGTTTGCAAATTATTTAGAGATATATATATAGATAGATAGATAGATAGATAGATAGATAGATAGATAGATAGATAGATAGATAGATAGATAGATGATAGATAGATAGATAGATAGATAGATAGATAGATAGATAGATAGATAGATAGATGATAGATGATAGATAGATAGATAGATAGATAGATAGATAGATAGATAGATAGATAGATAGATAGATAGATAGATAGATAGATAGATAGATAGATAGATAGATAGATAGATAGATGATAGATAATAGATAGATAGATAGATAGATAGATAGATAGATAGATAGATAGATAGATAGATAGATAGATAGATAGATAGATAGATTGATAGATAGATTGATAGATAGATAGATTGATAGATAGATAGATAGATAGATAGATAGATAGATAGATAGATAGATAGATAGATAGATAGATAGATAGATAGATAGATGATAGATAGATAGATAGATAGATAGATAGATAGATAGATAGATAGATAGATAGATAGATAGATAGATAGATAGATAGATAGATAGATAGATAGATAGATAGATAGATAGATAGATAGATAGATAGATAGATGATAGATAGATAGATAGATAGATAGATAGATAGATAGATAGATAGATAGATAGATAGATAGATAGATAGAGAGAGAGAGAGAGAGAGAGAGAGAGAGAGAGAGAGAGACTATTTTCTCAGAAGTATCTGCAGCTCTTAAAGGGTGAAGAACAACGTCACTTCCCAAATGAAACATTTGTATGACACATTTTTCATCAGTTTTGTGCCTTTCTCGCCATCTAGTGGTGCGGTGGAGGTGTTTCAGCATTTTATTAAAATGAATTGGATGAAAATATTTATGTAAATGGAGAAAATATGTGGTCCTGTGGAGTAAAGTAGGCAGACCTAAGAATGCTCCTAAACACTAAAACCTCCAAGTGCCAAACCCTGTTCTAGAAAGCCTCATAAACTGACACCATCTGAATGTTAGAAAAATGTCTCATAAACCACAAGATGGATTTTATTAAAGGTCTCAGAAAGGTTTTGCTGGGTGTACAGTCTCTCATTAACTGTGGGCATCAACCCAATTCAAGATGGCCACCATGGCTGATTAACTAACAAACCAGTTAGTAATCAAAGATGCCTTTACATGTAAAAATGACAGGTACAAACAACAATGTAATGGTTAAGAGACATTTATAACACAGTGAGAATGAACATCTGATTGATTGAAGAGCATCTCGCTCTCACGGTATCTGCCGGAAAAAAACTCTGACCCTCAAACACACACTCACACACACACACACACACACACACACACACACACACACACACACACACACACACACACACACACACACACACACACACACACACACACACACACACACACACACACACACTGTAACAATTCATTATACATACAATAAGTACATCACTGTTTTAATTCCTTCTTGTCACAAGGGAAGCACACATTTATTTAATCCTCCAATGTAAATTATATTTTGCCTTTTATTGACAGCTTTTATGACTTAATGTACAAAAATATGTAAATAAATATATATTTTCTACAGAAGGAGTCAAATTATCTTGTGATGTTATCTGCTCAGGACAAGCCAGGATACCTAGGCTCAAGAAATAAGTTATATTACAATCCATCATATTTATTAAAATACACAAATTACACCATCACTTTCCTTCAAACCTATCAAAAACATTTTTCTTTACGTACCCTGGACCATGAAGCTTCGTATGACATCAAACTGAGGGACCACCGATCTGTTCGAGGCGTATTTGTTGTACAGCTCAACCATGAACTGGGGGGGTGAGATCCTACTGCACTCCTGTGGAACATCTGACAGGTTGAGCTGCCTCAGAAAACCTTCCTTCATTGTCCCCAAGATGCTTTCCATTCTGGACTCAGCGTCCTCTTCCTCCAGAAGGTCCTCAGACAACTGTTGGTAGAATTTCTCCAGTTCCTTTTTCTGAACGTGGTTACTGAAAGGCTTACAGGTGCAGGAGTCACCACAAACCACCAGAGTCAAACACAGCTGGAACCAGACAGCTGATGAAGTCTTCATTTTGAGACGTCACAAAGCACCGAGTTAAGTTTACCTCCTGAAAACTGAATTTTTGGTGGTAAGATTTAAAAATGAAGATCCTAAGTGTACGAATCACAGCCCTGATGTCCGCTCCCATGCTCCAAGAGTAAACAGGGAGACTTGTGTCAACCAAAATAGTAGCTCGGTCATGCTTATCGCTGTCGTTGAAGCCTTTTTTAAGGCTTTGTTATCATTAGAAGACGGGTTGCTAATGAAGACACTGTAAACACTTGACAGCGATAATGAGGGAGACCCTGGAGAAAGTGGGGCATCTCACAAAAGTGTTTCCACATTCCCAGTTTAAGGGGGAAACTGAGGCCTCAAAGGCTCATTGACAAGATAGGATATTGGCTAGGAGATCCAACAGCATTTAGATAAAGCTCACTAACTAATAATAAATAAGGAAATCTGAGGGCAGGAACTTTAGCACTGAGGTGAAGAGCAACATGGAGCGTGTTACTGAACAGCTTTGTGGAGTTAAACATCATCAGACACTGAAACCAAAACAGTAATCAGCCTTTCAGATTTGTCCATCAGGACAAATGTGTGTGTGTGTGTGTGTGTGTGTGTGTGTGTGTGTGTGTTGTTGCAGTTTGGTCTAAAGTTTCAAGAAATTGACTCAGAAAACTGGTGTTCTAATGAAGACATGTGAGGTCCCGGATAGATGATTAGTTAGCTGGACTGTACCTTGCATTCCTTTAGCTAATATGTTCCCAGGATTCCAGCCAATCCCAGAATTTAATTTCCCACTCATACAGCCAGGTACCTGCTGGGGTTCATAAAATGTGGGTCTTTCAGGCTCTTGTGGGGTTAGTCAGTGATGAAAGGAAACAAAAACAGCAAATAGTTGAGGTAAACATTAAAAAAACAAAGAGAAATGAGGAGAGAAAGCTGCAGAGAAACTCTGGTCACTGTTTCACTTGGCCTGTGTGGCAGCTTTTCTAGGAATTTCGAGCCAAAAGTTTCACACCCGGATATAAAATGTTATCAAATCAGCACTTAATTTAGGAAATCTATTTATTTATTTTTGTCTAAAGATGTGGTTAACTTGTTTAATCAATCAATTGGCAGTGGTCTCTTGTATGAATGCCTTGTAAGTCATACTCTGGGGAAAAAAGCACTGGTGTGCCTGTTTCAGGAAATCACAGTGAGCCACATCAGAGGAGGAAGTAGCTCCAGATGACAGGATTTGGAGTCTTATTTCAAGCACGTTGAATTGCCTCTGTGTATGAAAATTGCTATGTAAATAAAGCTGCCTTGTCTTATTTTCAACATCTTGCCACTGATTGGATAACAGCACTCAGACTTTACCACCCGACTCTTTACTCTGCAACGTTGATGTTTTATCTCCACAAATAGCACAAGCTGGAAGGCTGTTGTGTGGTAGAGTTGCTAATGCTAACGGTTAGCTTCTACTAGCTGAGAGGTTTGTTGCTGTTCCTGCACGCTAAACCAACAACAGCCTTTCCCGTCGAGCGTAAGGATGGGTGAGTCCAGGAATGTTAGGTGACAGTGTGACGTAGATCTGTCAGGCTTTTCTAATCCTAGAGTTTCACTTTATATCAGAAGCTAATGCAGGAGATAGGTGTAGGAGGCTATTTTCATGTTCAGCCTGCATGAAAAACTCTGATTGACCGACTCTAATCAGGAATAATTATGACAATGTATTATTTTCAGTTAACCACACCTTTAACACAGTGCTTGAAGTGGAAAAAAAGTGCCGGTACTCCCCTTAGGAAAATGTTGCTGGTGTGTGTGTGTGTAAGGTGGAAACTTTACTACTTTGTGTAGATAGATAGATAGATAGATAGATAGATAGATAGATAGATAGATAGATAGATAGATAGATAGATAGATAGATAGATAGATAGATAGATAGATAGATAGATAGATAGATAGATAGATAGATAGATAGATAGATAGATGGCCAGCCTGTTAATTAGGCTTGTGTCAAAAATAACTTACTCAGTGTTAAAGTTTGTTCATTTAAAACATGACTTTCAGATGCAAAACGGTCAAGTATTTGTCATTTATTTCAAAAATATCATTTCAGCTTTATTATTACATTTTGTTCCCATTAAAACTTTTCAACAGCCGTGTTTATATGTACAATTCAGCTGTTCTTTCTGACCATATTGAGCAAAAACATGTCATTACAGCTTATGTTCACATACTCATTAGTGGATTCATTTGTGGAAGTTTTTACTTCAATTATATGGTTATTACTGTACACATCACTAATTATACATGTCTGTCAGAGAGCCCATGTTTATGAAGAGTAAACTCCACAGCAGCCATGTTTGCTTCATTCCACATTCTGGATTTCCTCCAAATATGACCAAATGCCCAGTAGGTGGCAGCAGTGCATTGGTTCTACCCTATGCTGTAATAGTCCTACTGCTTGGCATTCTTGAACCTTCAACATAAAATCAAATGCAAGCTTTTGAGAGAATGTATGAGCAAACTACTGCTAATGTTTTGGTTGAACTTCAAGGAACAAAGACAATGGTGATGATTGGAGCATCGCTTGGTTGGTGTCACACTAAAACTTGACGAAAAGTCAACAAAGCGTGTCTACCAGGGTGGATACCATCAGCTTGACCAACCTTGAGATCTGGAAATGACAGAAAATAGAAAAAAAATGTCGAAATCCAGTTCAAACAACTAATTTGACGAACCATTTGATCCTTTCCTGAGGAGTCTGAGCGGATTCATTAAGCAGGTCCGTGTACATTTTGACCAAGGAAAACCGTTATTACCCTTCTCAGATGAAATGCGTAATAATCCTTTTTAAGCATTGTTTAATAAAAAAATTAAGACAAAAGCGTTTCATGCCTGTTTGCCTGAAGACTACTGGAGGCAGGCACCAGCCCCCCATGAGCCTGCATGGACAAGCAGGTATAGAAAACGGATGGATGGCTTTTCGTATCAATCTAAGGTGTGTGATCTCCCAGCTGGAGTTCTGTTTTGAATCTTCAACGTCCAGCCGGTCAACACAAAGAACTGCAAACACACGTTTGCTTAGGTGAACGTCCTGAGACTCTTTGAAAGAAGGCAGAAAATGAGTGAAAACAGATCGGATAATACAAGTCGACTATACAATCTGTTAGAAAAGCTTAAGGCAACCGGACATGTCATAAACGAAAACAAGTCAAAAGTTCAGAATAAACCTGTTCAGACTTTCTCAGTCGGTTCTCAGTGTGTCTCGCCACACCTCTTCCTCCCCTGACATGTGCCTCCATGCTGCTTCATGCTCCTCCTGAGTCTACATAACTGGTCATCCTCATTGTCTCTACTAGTCCGTTTCCGGCGGCTTGCACAGCCCTACCGACAAGCGCATGAGTCAACAGACATTCCAGGGTAGACCTTCAGCATCAGGTTCCTGTCTGGATCCAGAAAGAGAACACTGAGGGGGCTCATCTTGTCAGGAACACAGCACGGTTCTGGGACACCAGGGACGATACCAACAGCTCTGACGATGCTCTGGATGGTGGCGTGATTGGAGGGTTGCGCCACCTGAAGGAGTGGAGAGAAAGCGATTTTTAGCACAAATATCAATATCTAGCTTTTATATGTTCAAAAATAATTAAAAATATTAAAATATACTATAATATGGAAGGCTCACTTTGGGAATGGGGAATCCACAGGTTCCGGAGCAGTAGTATGCCTCAAAAGACTTTGGTGCCAACACCCATTCGCTCCAGCCAATGTCTGCAAAGTCCACCCTGAGGTAGCGTCTAGAGCAAACCCTGGGTTCGCTCCACTGTCTCCTTCGGGCCTTTTTCATTGTCCTCTCGTCAAAGCTCAGAACTTTGGGCTTACTCGTGCCCTCGCCACTCAGCTGGCCACGTGTCCTCCCGGTTTTCACTGCAGCTTTAGTTTTATCTGGGAAGTATGTGTTCTGCCACAGTTCATGGTTTTTCAGGGTGCTGAAGTGAATCTCTGGGATGTCATTGGTTTGGATCTGGAGGTGGAGTTCCCTCCGGATCCTTGAAGATGCAGAAGAGGTAGAAATGTCCTCCCCAACAGGGAATGGTCCGTACCTCTGGAGTGACATGGCGACACTGTTTGGCTCGTCTATAGCTTGATCATCAGCGTATACCAAGATGTACGGCAGGCTTTCTGCAGAGAGGCGTTCTTTGCTGAGAAGGCCCTTTTGCTGCACCTGTGAAGCTTCAAACCCTGGATCAAACTCCGCCATGATCACAAGCTGTTTCCCAGTCCTGGCCTGTTTAACCACTGATGTTACATCCCTGGTTTGCCAAGAACTTTTCTTGAAATGTGCAAGGGTTATGTTTCCAAAAGCAGAGTTTGTGGAGGATCCATAGAAAATAATCTGTGAGGTATGCCGGAGACCACTGGCGAGGTGGTGAGGTCTTCGGAAACGCCACTGTCTCTGGTGGTGGCGGGGCCGTTTGTAGAGAAAGTGGAAAGAGGCAGAGAGCACAATCTCAGAGCTTTGGATGGAGGACAGGTTGAACTGAAAAAGCTCTTTTCCGTGTAAGACTCCTGAAAGGAATCACAGGATACATCAAAATAAACAAAAACATGTACGTGTGGAATTCCTGGATGAAAACAGACACCATCTTCTCTTTGGTGTTTTCCTGAATGTCACTTAAAACACCTACCTGTTGTCACTTTCCACGCATATTTTGTTGAGCAGTTGCTAAAATGCAAGAATGACCATCAGGTTTGAATGAAATCAAAAACTGCATCCCAAAGATGTCAGGCACAATCTGTTGCTCAACACATTTGATCACAGCAGCATGGAAAACATTAGGCGCTGCACGGTTAAGTGCCCGGCTCATGCATGACTTAAAAACCTCATCCCTGATAGCTATACTCTTGAAGTTCAGCCTCGTCTCCTGCACTTCCACCACAGCCTGAAAGACAAACACCGGGCCGGTCTAGAAGGTCTCCTTCTCTCTCTGTCAGGCATATGGAAGTACTTAATGGAGAACGAGCTCCTCTGATGCGTTTTCTGCAGTGCAGCCGGTGTCTGGCTGTGATAATAGGCGCTTGTCTTTGTCTAACACCTAGGCTGTTACAGCTACTGGGGAGCTAACAGTGTTGGACTCTTTAGCTTTTATAATCACAACACTGACAGAGAGCACCGAGGTGAAGATGTTCAGCCCAAAGGGAAGCACCGTCTGTCTTGTGGCTGACGCTACACCTGCACTCAAAAATACAGAGCTGGCTTTATGTTCAGCATTATTCCCACTGTAAGAGTTAGATCTGAAACTACAGTATTTACAAGGTGGGGATTCAAATAAAACATAAAAAGTAAGATATTGTAAGCCATATTCTGCATTTTAAGAGTTAGATTAATCACATTTAGCATTTTAACAGCAACAGTTAGCCACATTCAGCAATTCGCTCCACTGTGGATCTAGGTTCTCTCTGTGTATTTATTAATGAGCCATACACACAAACTCACACAATCATATTTAACATGTTAACAGTATCCTTTTATGCTGTATTTGCATGTTAGAAGCTACGTTTGGTCACATTTTGCTTCTTGTGACAATCAAAATGGGGTGTGACATTTTTAAAGTATCCTCTTTACACCATTTATTCAGGAATTTTTTATGTCATGCCTAAAAAACATAATTAAAAAAAAGTCTAAATTAATATTTACTACCAAATATGGATGGGATGGAAGGATCGGGGTTTTCTCTGTATATTAATACATGATCTGCAGTAAAACCAACTCACACAAGCTAACCGTCAAAGACACTATGGGATGTAAGGTAGGAGATCCTTTTATCTCACACTTTGTCCTGAATCAGACCGCTTTACCTGTTATCTAAATATTTAAATGAAAACACCACGTTTTTATTTGTTTAAATCTGAATTCATATTTAGTTTAGCTTGTACATGTCATTCTTAAGGTGGGGGTTTTAAATATTTTAATACTACATACTTAATGCTTAAATAGCTGCTAAATTTTAAATATCATTTGGTGCATCTCGCACAAAAAACAAACATGAAGCACCGGAAGAATGGTCCACTTTTGCTGAAAAGATTCAAATCATGAATGAATGTTTGCAACTTTTCAGATCTGAAGTTTAAACATGCAGATGCATCATTTTATCTGTTCATTCCTGAACTGAATCAATAAAATGTTCGACTTGCTCATCGTGTCATCCCAGCACATCTGGTTACTAACAAATGAGGCTGCTGACTGGACGCAGTGGTTCCAGTCAGTCCAGTAGAATATGAACTCACTCGGGACAGCTTTGAAGCTCCTCACGGTGTTTCCCTGCATCCGGCTCTGCGGTTCTTTACTGTACCTCTCATATACTTTAAACATGTTGACGGAGACCACGTCCCGGCTCGCGCTCTCGTGCGCAAGGACGCGCTGATCCACAGCCGGCTGCGCCTCAGCACCACCTTGACGCACGGCTCCGACGTCGTAACCTTCAGGTGCGAGGCGAGCCCAGCCGCACTGAAGCAACAACAGCAGACATAGGATGTGATGAAGCAGGCCCGGCATGGTTGGTGACCTGGAGTTGAAGTCCAGCCAAAAGGAAACAGGAGAAACTAAAAAATACAACTAACAAAACAAACGAGACGCTTCCTGTACTGCACGTTGGTGCTTCCAAAAGACTGGGTCTAGGTCGGTCCACAGCAGCTTCTACAATGGGAGGAGAGTCCGATCAGACTGCTGGATGACTGATGGTGACGCTTCAGAGCGCACAGCCAACGGGAGGCAGGCGGTTACTCTAAGCATCGACCTGCTGCGGAGTCTGGAGCTTCTCGGCACAGGAACATTTATTCAACTTATGTGGCTCCAACATTTAGATCATGTCTCCAACAAGTTCTAAAACTGTTTCAAACTTCACAATACATCACATAAATATAAAATATAAATATGAAAAAAGCATAAATTGAGCTAATTTAGGTGGTTTATTTTCCTTAAATATTGTGGCACTTTAATTATAAGTATCTGAGGTGACAATGTGGATTGATGCTGCATCGTGCTGCGTTGGTGCTTGGCTTCTCTCGCTTTCTGCATGTGTATTTACCTGTACTTTGTGATAATTAGTTTTCATTTTACTTTTATCTAAGAGCACCAGGCTAAAGCCTAAAGTTGACAGATCATTTGCTGCTGTGGCCCCAGACTCTGGAGCTCTCTCCCTCTGAGCCTGAGATCAGTGGACTCAGTGAACTCCTTTAAAAAACAGCTGAAGACTCACTTGTTCAAGCTGGTTTTGGTGTGACCTTCATCACCACCCTCCACTTCTTCCGCCTTTGCCCGCGATCCACTGATTTCCTTCTTTCCTATTCATTTTCTCTCTCCCTTTCCTTACAATATTATTTTTGAATCACAAATTATCTTATTTTTTCTTATTTTAAACATATTTTTAATCATTTTTTGCACTATTTTTCATACTTAAATAAAAAAAATTGTGAAGGGCCTCATGATTTTTATCTTGAAATGCACATTCTATTCTATTCTATTCTATTCTATTCTATTCTATTCTATTCTATTCTATTCATTTATCCAACCAGATACGTTGATTGAGAACTCTCTCATTTAAAACAACGATCTGGCCAAGAGACGGCAGCAACAGACACATAGTTAGCTTTACATCAAAGAAAAACTGGTAAGATAAAAATATATACAAGACAAAAATAAGATAAAGCAATTAGACATAAAGACAAAGGACTGTTCTCATATATAATATGTACAAGCAATCAAAACAAACCTAAAACAAATTTTAAGTACTCAGAAGCACATTCATCTGAAACTACTGATTGCAATGACTTATTGAAGGTAGATAATGGAATGTAGGTAGTGAGCTTCAGTGATTTTTGCAGCTCATTCCAGTCGTTGGAAGCAGCAAACTGGAATGACGAGCGGCTAAAAGAGGTGCAAGCTTTGGGAATTACCATAGAGATTAAGTTACTGGAATGTAAATTGTGTTGGTTGTTGGAAGTGATGAGTAATGGGTGGAGATATGTTCTACCAATAATTGTTTTGTATTCAAACCGATACCAATTTAACATCCTGTGGGAATGGAGTGATGGCCAGTTAATGAGTGAGTACATATCGTAATGATGAGTAGTGAAAGGGACACCAATAACCAAGCGGATTGCCGAGTGATGAATGACTTGAAGTTTATGAAGAAGTCTTTTGGAAGCAGTCCTATAAATGTCACCGTAATCTAAGATGGGAAGGATTGTCATTTTGACCAAGGTTGCTTTGCAGAAGGAGTAAAGGATGACCTGCTGGGGTAAAGAAACCCAGTTCTTGACATGACTTTAGAAAGTAATTAATTAATATTGATTTTCTAATGAACGTGTGATGTCAAGCCCGATACCCAGATACTTATAGGCACTGACAAGTTGTAGTTCTGTACCATCCAGGGAAACAATACTAGGGTAAAAAGTTGATTGCGGTAAGTTACGGTTGAAGATCATGAACTTTGTTTTACTTGTGTTTGAAGATGAAGGTTGGAGAAGGTGTGTTGAAGACAATTAAAGTTGTGCTGCAAGGAGGACAAAGCTGCTGCAAGGAGGACAAAGTTGCATTCAAGGAAGAACTGCATGCATATAAAATGGTTTCATCCGCATATAAATGTATACGAGAACTGTCAACAGTATGAACAATGTTATTAATGTAGATTTTGAATAAGGTTGGGCCTAGTATTGACCCTTGAGGAATGCCCATAGATAGAGGTAGATGAGCAGATTGGTCTACAGAGTCAACAAACTCAGCCACTCTATAATACTTATTCTCAAGGGCACATATGATGTCATTTAGCACTTTAAGTGTTGCAGAGACACATCCATGACCAGCTCTAAAGACGGAGTGTATGGGGTAATAATACTGCTGGATTCAAAGATAGTGAGTTAGTGGTTTGTTGACTAACTTTTCAATGAGAAAACTTTTCAAAGAGATAGGCATAACAGCTTAGGTCCAAATGATCTCCCCCTTTAAAAGTGGAGTAGCAGGTGCAAATTTCCATTCCTGCAGAAATGCACCAGTTTGTATGGACAGATTAAATAGATGGGTAATAGGTACAGCAACAACACGTGCTGCTATTTTCAGAAAGAAAGGGTCAAGAGTATCCAGTCTGGCTGATTTATGAGGATCTAACCAGAGTAAATCATCAAGTACCTCATTTATATGAAACAGTTTAATGGAGAAACAGGAACTGGTTGTGGAGAGGGAATCATTGCATATATTCTATTCTATTCTATTCGAATGTGCAAAACTTCTGTTTTTGTTCAACCAACCACATTTAGTGTTAATATGTTGTTGTGTATGTGCTGCAATTCATTAGATTGCAAAGGAGCTCTGGGTTGTGGTGAAAGGACCCAAAAGCAGGTTAACTGGAGGTGTTTTCAAGAACAAGCTGGATTCTTTAATTATTTAACCAAAGCAAACAGTCGCCATGGCAACATGAACAGTGTCTGACAATGGTTGGAGGGAAACAAGAGGTAGAAACACAGGAAAACGGATTAGATCATTCAACACCTGGTCTAATCTCTAAAAAACAGTCATGCGGTGAGAGAGTATTGTGGCATACTCAGCTTTGTTTGATAAAAATCAGCAGTGTCGAGAGCTTCCTTTTGATGGCAAGTAAAGCTTCTTCTTAAATGCTGTTTTATCTTATTGATCTCTGATTTGTGAGATAATGTGAGACACACAACATCTCAAGCAGGATTTATAAACACCAGCTGGGGAGTTTAAAAGAGCTGACAATGTTTATTAGTTCCATTCAAACTGTTTCCTCTGAAACCCTCAGCTGTGAATATTGTGGCATTTTGACACACTTTAACTCTATGACTAGTAATGATGCTGATAACTCATGACTTGGTACAATCGAATAGATAGCCTCTTGCTGAGTATATACATATATATATATGTATATAAACCAAAGCAGCTAACTTCTGGTTACTGGTTTGGCAGAGGTTTCCCGTGAGACAAGGGTCTTCTGCCTTCCTGGGTCACACAGCCATTAAAATAGCTCAGGTCTAAAGGGGATCACAAGGTGCTCTTTGACACCACTGTGTCCTACATCAGAGATAAAAGACAGTGTTGGGACCAGGATCCTCTTCAAGGCAAAAAGAGTGTCTTGTTCGGAGTCCAGATAGCATCAGTCTCCTCCCAAGGAGTGATCAGGACCTGTTATCACTCAGCAAGAGGCTATCTATTCGATTGTAATAGGATAAGAAAAACAAATGTTGCTCTTGTGATGTTTCTTTTGATGATTTTCTGCATTTGTTTGCGGTTTCGAAATAAACTGACAAGATTTAAGAGGCTTTATCAAGTCAGAAGGACCGTCACTTCCCCAGAACAAAACCAAAGCATTATTCACTGAATCAGACACTGTAAGACCCACAATTGTTGGAATAAAAAGGGCTTTCTGCCAGAAATTAGGCTAAACGTTGCCAAGGCTGGATTACCAGTCAGCCTCTGAGGATTTGGTGCCCTGAAAGTAGCTTGATGTTATAAAAGTGTAAAGGAAAATTCTGAAGGATGAGGTCAGTGAAGATGAATGTGAGTTGATATCAGAGACTCAGATCCTGTCTACGACCAACTGCTGGGATGTGGTTATTTAAACAAATAATCACTGATCTTTACCTGGTGGTTTTAGGTGCTTAAATTGAAGGATGTCAGTGAACAGCCCTATGGTTCAGGCCTAATAACGGTGGATGGACCTGAGAGTTATTTATGATACTTCACTAAGGAGTGAGAATTTTGTGGAAGGTTGAATATTTTATTCATTCATACAACCAACAAACTTTAATTTTCTTTAAATGTTTACCTTTTGACATTTAAAAATCAGCATTTTAAGGAAATATTTTGCCAATTCTGAACAGGGTTTATGTGTAAAAGTTTAAAATGATTACTTTTTTTACAAACTACTGAAAAAGTTCTGGCATGATGGCACTTATGGGCTAACTTCAAGCCGAACAGCATAAAACTTCATAAAGGAGGGAGGTTTGATATGTGCCATTTTTATATCTATATCTGATATAACTCTAACTCTAAATGTCCGATAATAAAATAAAACGATAAATGTGAGTCACCCACTATTTTAGGTAACATCACAAATCCTCCTGTCATGCATAAACATTCATCTTTCTGCAACTACGGTACTTCAATCCAAAGTTAGGACAAACAATAATATGTCAAAAACTTTACCTCAGATGTGTCTTATTTTGACAAGTTACTGAAGAGTTTGATGTGCATGGCATGTAACAGTTGTGTCATTAAAATATGAAAAACTTATACCGATAACTTCCAGTATTAGATAGATAGATAGATAGATAGATAGATAGATAGATAGATAGATAGATAGATAGATAGATGATAGATAGATAGATAGATAGATAGATAGATAGATAGATAGATAGATAGATAGATAGATAGATAGATAGATAGATAGATAGATATATAGATAGATGATAGATAGATAGATAGATAGATAGATAGATAGATAGATAGATAGATAGATAGATAGATAGATAGATCGATGATAGATAGATAGATCGATGATAGATAGATAGATAGATAGATAGATAGATAGATAGATAGATAGATAGATAGATAGATAGATAGATAGATAGATCGATGATAGATAGATAGATCGATGATAGATGATAGATAGATAGATAGATGATAGATAGATAGATAGATAGATAGATAGATAGATAGATAGATAGATAGATAGATAGATAGATAGATAGATAGATAGATAGATAGATAGATAGATAGATAGATCGATGATAGATAGATAGATCGATGATAGATGATAGATAGATAGATGATAGATAGATAGATAGATAGATAGATAGATAGATAGATAGATAGATAGATAGATAGATAGATAGATAGATAGATAGATAGATAGATAGATAGATCGATGATAGATAGATAGATCGATGATAGATAGATAGATAGATAGATAGATAGATAGATAGATAGATAGATAGATAGATAGATAGACAGATAGATAGATAGATAGATAGATAGATAGATAGATAGATAGATAGATAGATAGATAGATAGATAGATAGATAGATAGATAGATCGATGATAGATAGATAGATCGATGATAGATAGATAGATAGATAGATAGATGATAGATAGATAGATAGATAGATCGATAGATAGATGATAGATAGATAGATAGATGATAGATGATAGATAGATAGATAGATAGATAGATAGATAGATAGATAGATAGATAGATAGATAGATAGATAGATAGATAGATAGATAGATAGATAGATAGATAGATAGATAGATAGATAGATAGATAGATAAATAGATAGATAGATAGATCGATGATAGATAGATAGATCGATGATAGATGATAGATAGATAGATAGATGATAGATAGATGATAGATAGATAGATAGATAGATAGATAGATAGATAGATAGATAGATAGATAGATAGATCGATGATAGATAGATAGATAGATAGATAGATAGATAGATAGATAGATAGATAGATAGATAGATAGATAGATAGATAGATAGACAGATAGATAGATAGATCGATGATAGATAGATAGATCGATGATAGATAGATAGATAGATAGATAGATAGATAGATAGACAGATAGATAGATAGATAGATAGATAGATAGATAGATAGATAGATAGATAGATAGATAGATAGATAGATAGATAGATAGATAGATAGATAGATAGATCGATGATAGATAGATAGATAGATGATAGATAGATAGATAGATAGATAGATAGATAGATAGATAGATAGATAGATAGATAGATAGATAGATAGATCGATGATAGATAGATAGATCGATGATAGATAGATAGATAGATAGATAGATAGATAGATAGATAGATAGATAGATAGATAGATAGATAGATCGATGATAGATAGATAGATCGATGATAGATAGATAGATAGATAGATAGATAGATAGATAGATAGATAGATAGATAGATAGATAGATAGATAGACAGATAGATAGATAGATAGATAGATAGATAGATAGATCGATAGATAGATGATAGATAGATAGATAGATGATAGATAGATAGATAGATAGATAGATAGATGATAGATAGATAGATAGATAGATAGATAGATAGATAGATAGATAGATAGATAGATAGATAGATAGATAGATAGATAGATAGATAGATAGATAGATAGATAGATAGATCGATGATAAATGATAGATAGATAGATAGATGATAGATAGATAGATAGATAGATAGATAGATAGATAGATAGATAGATAGATAGATAGATAGATAGATAGATAGATAGATAGATAGATAGATAGATAGATAGATAGATCGATGATAGATAGATAGATAGATCGATGATAGATAGATAGATAGATAGATAGATAGACAGATAGATAGATAGATAGATAGATAGATAGATAGATCGATGATAGATAGATAGATAGAAAGATGATAGATAGATAGATAGATAGATAGATAGATAGATAGATAGATAGATAGATGATAGATAGATAGATGATAGATAGATAGATAGATAGATAGATAGATAGATAGATAGATAGATAGATAGATGATAGATAGATAGATAGATAGATAGATAGATAGATAGATAGATAGATGATAGATAGATAGATAGATAGATAGATAGATAGATAGATAGATAGATAGATAGATAGATAGATAGATAGATAGATAGATAGATAGATAGATAGATAGATAGATGATAGATAGATAGATGATAGATAGATAGATAGATAGATAGATAGATAGATAGATAGATAGATAGATAGATAGATAGATAGATAGATAGATAGATAGATGATAGATAGATAGATAGATAGATAGATAGATAGATAGATAGATAGATAGATGATAGATAGATAGATAGATAGATAGATAGATAGATAGATAGATAAACTTTATTGTCCACCTCGAATTGAGGCAGAAATCCACCTTTGACATGGCTCACCTTACAATACAATCCATGTCGCATTCACACAAATACATAAAAGACAATTAAAAGGTATTAGAATGTTATCATTGTAAAAAAATAAAACTAAGAATTCAAAATTGTAATTGCGGTGGGAACAAATGATTTCTTACAGACACCTTTCTTGGCCAATGGAACTCTGAACCTCCTTCCTGATGGAAGTAACTGAAAATGTGGGTTCATGGATGGGTTGAGTCTGCACTGATCAGGGTAGACTTCCTGTGCGCTGCTCGCTCGTGAAGAACAGAAAGTGGGATCTGAGGTGAACCTGTAATGTTGCTGCCTAATTTAACAATACAAGAGAGTTGTGTTTTGTTTTTAACTGTAAGAAAGCTATACCAAGCTGTAATATTCAAAGTTAGAATGGATTCAATCAGTGATTTATATACAATTGTTAGGATGTCCTTGTTCACACTGAGTGCTCTTAGCTTCCTCAGCAGGTGGAGTCTTTGCAGCACTTTCTTGTAGACACCGTTGCTGTGATTTGCAAAGGACAGGTGGTCATCAGTTTCTGTTCCCAGATACCGGAATGACTGAACCTGCTCCACAGGCTGACCCTGTATGCTGAGGGGTTTGAACAGGGACGTGTCTGCCTCACTGACAGCCCCACAGCACATTTCTGTAGTTTTTGAGATATTCAGCCCCAGGTGAAAGTCCAGATTGCTGACCGCCTGCTGATATCTAGACAGGTCCTCCGATGTCTTCACTGATGCCACCAGTGCCATGTCGTCTGCATACTTGTACAGGGTCTTTCTCTCACTATGGCACCGGATGTTGTTTGTGTAGACTGAGAAAAGCACTGGAGACAAAACACAGCCTTGTGGCAGTCCAATGCTAATGACAATTTTCGTTGATTTAAATCCTCTTTAAAACACTTGTTGTGGCCTGTCTTTCAAAAAGTTGTGGATCCATAAAAGCAGCGTTGTGTGGAGATGGAGATCTGAAAGCTGTTCCAGCAAAAGATTGGTGTCTACTGTATTAAATGCAGAAGAAAAATCCATGAATAAGATTCTTGTGTATGGTTGTGTAGAGCCCATGTGTTTAGTGACAGCATTTAGAAGTGTGAGACTTGCATCCTCTACACCACGTTTTGCCTTGTAAGCAAATTGTAGGGGATCCAGCTGGTCTGAGATAAATTTTGTCAAGTGTCCTCCTACTACCCTTTCCATGCACTTGCACAGAACTGATGTAAGGTCCACAGCTCTAATGTTCCCCAGTTCTTTTTCATAAGCTTTCTCAGGGATCGGAATTATCACAGATTCTTTCCATTGCTCTGGAACGCAGCCGAAGTCCAGAAGGAGCTGGAAGAGTCTGGTGAGTACCCCACCTAGCTGGGTGGAGCATTCTTTCAGAACCCTGCCATGGAGCCCATCAGGGCCAGAGCTCTTGTATGGGTTGATGCAGCGCAGGATGGTGGTGACGTCCTCCTCGCTGATGGTCAGTGCTGGTTCAGTGAGGCTGTGGGTGGGGGGTGGGGGGGCAGGTGGAAAGAGGGCAAACGCCGTTGAAGCGGGCAAAAAAGACGTTCAGCTGTTCTGCCAACGAGATGGAGACATGGCAGTTGACTTGCGGGGTCTTGGTTTATGTTATCAGCTGATCATAATATCAGACATCCTTAACATTAAACCAAAATCAGTTAATGCAACATTTTTTAATTAACCTTACCCCCAACACTTTTACATGACATTATTATTTACATGACATTCTATTTATTAACCAGTGTGCGATGTTAGATTAAAAGTCCTAATATATTTTACCCACACACAATAATAGTGATTTTGGTCATCATGATAATTAAACATATTTGAATAAATGCATATTTATACAGGGGGCAAGCAAGATAGGACGAATATGAATGAAGAAAAGTCAAAACCTGGAAAAGAAATGTTGTTACTTTATTTTTTCAGCTGAGGCAATGCACCACTCAGTTACATGAAGAGGGTGAGGCTTGCAACTAGGGCTGCAACAAACAATTATTTGGATTATTGAGGAATCGGATGGGGTCTCGAATTGTTTAAATGGATTAAACTGAAACGTTTACATAAAATCAAATCAAACTTTATTTACAAAGTGCTTGTCACACAAAACATTTAACTCTAAGTGCTTTACATGTTAAAAAGACCCCACATATCCCACAAATGTCATTAAACTTAATTAGCTAATTTAAAACTGCTAGGGAAAATTTGTTTCTCTCCTTAGTTTTTTTTACTTTAAGAACAAAACATGATTAGAAAACAGTTCAACAGCATGCAAAACAACATGCATCACCTAAATATATCCATAATTAAACTATGATCAGTAAAACTTTATGCATTTCATTAACATGTTCAGTAGTAAGCTACTGGAAATGCTATCAACATGTAATTTCTACTGCAAAAAGTGTAATGGTGACATTTATTATGTATGGTTTGGCAATCACATGCTACAGTGGCTTGCCATAATCCTGAAGCGGTGTTTAGCCGAGCAGACTCGAACCTGACAGTAGTTCTGCTCCGTAGCGCTGCAGACAGCTGCGCAGTAACAGAGTTGTCTTTGCTTCCGCTTGTAGAGTTTAGATGTTCTTAGTTTCACAAACATCGTGTTTTTTCAGAATCCCACTTGATCGTGAGCCTGCAACCTGTTAGCATTAGCTAATCTGCCTGTAGTTGCGCTTTTGATCAAACCAAACCGTTTCCACTCTTTGCTGGTTTCTGTTTTCCGCCACACCACCTAGATTAGCACACTGTGCACCAGGAAGCAACATACTGTCCTAAGTGTGTCGTTCCTCATCAATCAAAACACCGGCTTTCTCTCTCGTTCTGATCTGCCTCGGTCTCTCTGTTGTCTCTTACACATGAGCTGTGCACATTGACTTTTAAAGAGGGACTGCACACCATCAGAAAATGTAACTCCATCCCTGATCAAGATTTGAAAAATGCCATGACAGTGGGCGTTGCGAGGAGGCACAGAGTAGCATGGCCAAGTGTGGGGAATTTCCTTCCTGGGAGGGAGGGGGAGTGGGAGGAGACTGTACCAATGACGTGAAATAGTTCCAGCTCTAGTCAATCACAAGTTTAAAATGCAGTAGCTGCTGTTCTGCCAGAGGGGGAAGCACTAAGGCATTTTTAGACCTAGATTCTAGATTTAACCCTCCCACTGTCCTAATGGGTGTGACCCCCGTGAGGAAAGTTGACCATTGAGCAGGGTTGATGGTTTATCCCTTGGGTCCATGTGACAGGGGTGAGGAGTGAGCATCACCTCACCCCTGCCACGTGGACCTCAAGGGATAAACCATCAATCCTGCTCAATGGTCAACTTTCCTCACGGAGTCACACATAAAGACAGTGGGAGGGTTAATCAAGCACAGAAACAGAAAGATTGCATTTGTAAAAACCCAATTATACAGTTAATTTGCAAAAAAAGTAATTATGGGGTTTAGTTACTCTTTAAAGAAAGGTTGTGCTACACAAAAAAAAGTTGCACAACACAACGAATCAATGACAGACTGCGTTGGCAACGATTTTATCGATTTGTAGTTGCAGCCCTACTTACAATGTGTACCAGAACTAGCCATTAGCCTATCAATTGTGCCACATTTATAATATGATTTATTTATAGCATTCACACAAAACTATATGGCTCAAAATCTCCTCTGCTTCATCCAGTAACCTAAAACGATTCCACTTTGACATCAAAGGTCATCTGGTGAAGCAAGTTGGATCACTAAAACTATCATGTAATCTAATCTTTTAAACACACAACCACTCAAGTCATGACGCATGCCTTCCTACACTAAACACACAGCTAACATTCTGCTTCTCTTTCCTAGACTTTGATAGAAAGTACAAAACCCATAGCTTGTTTTAACTGAACATTTGTCGCTGATGTTTTGGCATTTTTCATGATCAAGCCTCACCACCGGCCAGAATAACCAAGCTTCGTGTTGGCTCTTCGCCTCTGGGCCAGCGCTACTGCAGCACGGTGATTAGCCACCACATCAAAGGTAATTTAAACCTCACTGAGTATTTGGCACTCCCCCACCATTAACAGCTTGTGAAGAATAAAGCAAAAAGAAGGGCATTTAGAAGGACATGGCTTCTAATTCATTGAATTGAAATGTGCTAAGTCCAATGAATATAAGTTCTCAGTGATCATAAAGTCACCTCATTATTGTGGATTTGGTGGCTGAGATCAAAAGCCTATGTTCCGGCTCTATCCCACACACATTAGCTCGCTTAAATCAAGAAGCAAGGAGAGAGGAATTAGAGGTGTTCACACACTGGAACAAGCCAGAGCCTATGGCAGCCAGAACCTTTTTTAAATAATTAACTGGGTTTCGGCAAGAAACCTACTTTTTAAAGCCAAATCAGTTCCAGGAAAAGTCAAACTTTTTTTTTTAAAGAAACTGAACTTCTACTGTTGTTCTTATAATACCTCTCATCTCATGAACTTTCCCCTCAAAAGTGTGGCATTCTGAACATTTCCAGTGACTCACCATGCCCTGGAGGAAAATCTATAGCATCTTTACAAACTGACCAATGTTCTCTTTGGGAATTGTGTTGTTAGATTAGTGTCCCTTCATTATTTGTCCATAAAATCCATGGACACACAGTTGTGAAGTTTTTCAACATTAAAACTGTCCCGGAAAAAGTTTTATTTACAATTAGAAGCAGATCTTTGAGCCTCTATGAAGCATACAAAATGTTGCTGGGGCTCAAAATAGCCCAGGAGCCCTGTGTAACGGAATGAAATGACTGTATTCCACCTAAAAGTCATTTCCCCCTCTCCTCAGCAAGAACTAATCTGCATGAGATATTGCTCAAGGTCTCATGCATTTGCCTCTAAACAGTTTCCTTTCCAGCCCCAGAGAAGAATGAAGACAAAGGAATCATTCTTTTTAATAAATCAAAGAACTCTATTTTTAATAAAGCTAATCAAACAAAGTGTTAGTCAATAATAAAATGTGAACCAATTTGTGAAATGAAAATATTAATTACTTGATATTATAATCCTACAGAATATAATAAGTTATATAACTTTAAATGTTTCCACTAGAGACTGATCACACGTAGCGTTAAGACATGACACATTGCTTTTACTGATCCAATCAGAATCTGCCAGATCTGACTTGGAGGCGTGGTTTTGGTGGTGCTTAGTAAATCTGTCCTCTTTTGATTCGACCATAAACCAAAACATCCGAAGTATAAAACTATGCCCACGTCATCTTTAACGCCAGTTCTAAGCATTCTAGAGAAATTGTTGGAGTGGCCAATCCGTAACTTTACTCTTCAGCCGAAAGAACCAACGACAAGCTGGATAAAATCTGTTGCTGTTCCAACTGCTGCAATGGTTCCTTTCAGAATAAAAGCTGAACCATCACGACCCCGTTTGGGGTCTTGCTAGATGCCAATAAACTATCGAGACCCGGAAGTATCTCAAAGGCTGGACTGGTCGGCGGCCGCGGCTGCTCTACAGGCTTCGGCTCCAGAAAAGTCCAAGCTGAACCTCTACACCTCCTGATCTAGACGGGGACTTCCAAAAGGATACGTAGACCGACAGGATGGCGTCTTATGTGTTTATGAATCTCCGAATCAAAGCTTAGCGTGAAGACATCACCTTCACTCCCATCAGAACTAATCGTTTCTCCGGATTTGCTGGTTCTTAACAACATTCCACATCACACCATTCTCCATCTCACTTCACCTTAGTTACACCATACATTTAGTGTTTAAAATTAGTCTAGATTTAATTTGTTCAGTAATAAATCTTTAAACTTTTAAAACTTGACTCTCTTTCTTTTGTCTCTGAGTTAATTCGAAGTGGTTACATAATCCCTGCAATAAAAAGTTCCAGTCTTCTGGTTAAAAGTACCCAAAGATCCATAAGATTGATTTAATATTTATTATAGAATCTCATGTCTTATGGTTCATTAAATAGATGTAAAATGAACCCTTTACACCTGATAAATGTGCAAAGAAAACCATGTGAATTAGCCCCATAATGAAAAGAAAGGATTTCCCCGCCCACGTGGCCAGGACATGCATATTAAAAGATGAGCTGCCTGTTGATTGGTCGTATTACGCCTATGCATTTATGACTGCTTCAGACTAGTAACTCTGTGTGTGTGTGAGATCAGTCCTGGGGGGGTACAGAGGAGGAAGGGAATATTGGGCTGGCCCATATCCTGAATTGTGTAAGGGTTAGGGTGATGTCGGTTATGGACCTGATTAAAATTTCAGGAGCTGATGTTTAACTGAGAAGCATCCTCAGTAAATGATCCTGGAAACAGTAAACTCATATCTGCGTTAAATCATTCACTGCCATTGATGACTAAAGTCGTCATTTTAAATCCAACCGTTTACTGCCAATGCCACTTGCATTTTTTTTTACTGTGTGGGTGTCGGAACGAGCCCCCGCACTGTGAGAACAAGCATCTCAACTCTAAAGCCGATCTTCATCCGCGTACGTCACACGCCACGTGATCAGGAAGCAGAAAATACATGTGCTAGGAGATCGTTTTGGGCCGCTGCTGTAAAAAAAAAGTGAGGCGCGAACCAGAAAAGCGTCTGCCGATCACAATTCGACAACGGATTATGAAAGAATGGATAAAGATCGAAACGCGCGGATTCTTCCTGATGTAAGAGGCGAGTCTCCGCTTTGTTTTGGTCGTTTTGGCGTCGACATCATCCTAGCGTGCAATGTTCTGTGACTCTTAAACAGTAAAAACAGTGAGAAACGCTGGCAGCGAATGAGTTAATAGCTCGTTAACACCAATCCCTTAAATCCAATTTGTTGTTTTTTTTAACACACAATAAACGCACAACTTCCAAACTTTTGGACATCTCTCGTGATTTAGTTAGAACAAATTTCCAATCGCAGCTGTTTTTCTCATTCAAAACGCACATTTTGAGCAACACTCTCCCTGTCTATCTGTCTTTCTCTCCTCATTAGGTTGGGAAACACTGGTGTAAATGACTGAAAACTAGTGGGTGACTGCAGTGAGCGGTGAGCAAGGGTTTGCAGACGAACGTGGAAGAGGGGAAGTACCGAACCAGACTGTAACTCAAGCCATGAATCTATTCATCATTTATCCAAAGTCTAGATATTCCCACTACATCGGTACTCTCACATTCTCATCCAACAAGGCCACTTGAAGTGGCTACGGCTAGCATTAGCGTTAGCTCTGCCTAGCATTGTTCTGCAGTTAGCATTACCATGACCAGCGTTTATATGACGCTGAAGTGGGTTGGAGCATGCAGTTGGAAGGAGGTGTGGCTTTTATATTGGGTAATAAACCAGCTTTCCTCAGAACAACCCATTTCTCTCTCATCCTTTCACGTTAGCTAATTTACATAGAAAGCAGCTTGAACACGGCTCTTACTCTTGGGTATGCTACATTTGACCAATCAAGCAGCTTTTTTATTCGACAAGGTAAATGTGTCTTTTGATTCTCCTGTTCCTTTAAATCAAAATTACAAACAAATCTCAACGAAAACGTTGACATTTAAAAAGTAACCAAGAAAACAGAAACTATGTGAATCAACAGAATCTAGGAACCTGGAAAAAACCAAACCAACTTACACGGCTGTCCTTGAAACATAAACTGGAACCAGCCATTAGTACGTGTTATTTTGTTCAGTTCAAATGCATGTCAGTGGTTTGCACCACACCATACGATGGGCGATGCTGGTTAGGGTTAAAACCCTATTCATTAAAAAAGTGACCCATTCTATTCAGGTGTTGACGATCCAAGTATATATACATGTCATGTTCTGTGTCCCTGTGGTCCCCAGCCCCCTCCAGTTCTCCCTCCAGGTGTCCCCTCAGATTCTGTGCCCCCCTTTTGGTCCCCAGCTTCTTCAGGTTTCCCTTTAGTCACTTCACTTATCATTAGTTTGTTTATCTTTAGTCTTTGTTCTACAGTGTTTAAAGTTCAGGTTATTTTAGCAGCTTTGGTTTAAGATTTAGATATGGGTTTCTCCCCTGCTTATTTCTGCTCCTTCCCTCAGTTCATTAGTTTCACCTGTGCTCAGTTCCCCACGCACCTGCTCCTCGTCTCCTATCACCCAGCCCTGTGTATATAACCCTGTGTGTGGTGCTCAGAGTTTGTCGGTCCATTGCCAGCGTTGTTTTGTCTGTCACGGTGTTCTCCTGTTCTTGCTCATGAGTGAGCTTCTGTTTTGCCTTTTTGTCAACGCTTTTGCCTTTGGATTTTTGCCCAGCCTCCTTTAATAAAAGGACTTTATTTTCTTAAACCTCTTCTGCCTCGAGTCGTTCTGGTGTTCTGCCTCTTGGGCCCTGAACTCCTGCGCCACACGTGACAATTCACTTTTATATGTTCAAATATAATTTTTATCAAGGTTTGGTATGTGGCAGCATGATGGAGGAGTTCTCACTATTTCTATGGTCTGTGAACTCGATAAGTCTTTTTGTTTGACAATATTTTGTACTCATCCTCTATCCTTACACTGCTTTTCATTGTTTACATGCTAACATAGTTCTACAGTGCTATAAGACTTTATCATGTTTACTTTAGCTACACCGTAAGTCAGAGATGGAGAATTATAACATCAACAAGTCATCTCCATGCCACGCTTCTCAGTTCACCAACTCAACCCGGTTATTTCAATCAGAACAGCGAATGGACGAGAGGGTGCTCGCTGCAGAACTACAAAGGCGGAGCTGCACCATAAGGTGGAGCTGCACCAGAGTCAACCCCGCCCATTCACGCAAACTCAGCCTAGCCCACTGACTTCCGTTTTTGTTTTCAACTTTATCGCAAACTGACCTGACCCACATGAATTACGGCTGTTACTAGTTTACAGTCGTTAATGCTATGTTCTGTGCTCCAATTAAACAAGATAAATATAACTTGCTACATGACAAAGTCTGAATATATCCCGAAATAAAAAGGTTTCTCGTAGCGAATATCTGCCCACAGCCGCTCTAACAAACGTCCTGTACAACAGCATATACCCACTCCCTGTGGGTTCTGGTAGTCTAGTGGCAAGATCGTCTGACTTATGTTTTGCTTTCCCCTCAGCTGATGCTGGTTCGATTCTCGGTGGGGTCGGCAACAATCTGTTCAGCCAGCTGAAACATTTAATTTGTTCATATTTTTGTTGTAATGTTCATTTTCAGCAAAATATTTATGTCTCTACAAGTTCTTTGAATTTGGTCGTTCCTAAACAGCATTTTAGTTGAAACTCTGCTCACAGATGGACTCACACTGGCTAAATAAACGAATGAATAAATAAAAAAAACACATTAGTCATTATATGTTAAACGGTATACCGATAAATTGTTGTAATCATAGTACTGGCAAGTGTAGCTAGAAATGAGGAAAAGAGATTATAGAATATTTCCACTGCTGAGAGGCGAACCTGCACAAAACTGCATGTCAACCTGACACCATCACCACTACACCACCACATCTGATAAGCAATAGGTGGCGTTACGTTTTATTATCTTATTTGGTGTGTCTTTGTAGATGGGATGTATGATTTTTCTGGCGGTGTCTCAGTAGAAGTCATTTCAGAAATAATTTGTCAGAAAATTCACAGAATATCCAGATTTGAGAACCAAGACCAGACCCGCTTTGGGGGAGGAGACCAAATTGAAGCTGAGATGGGAAGAAAATGCATGAATGAGGCCAAAAATGGCTTTGGCGTGTTTCTTATGAGGAAATGACAATATAACATGATTAAAAGTTCCAAAAGTTAGATTTTTAATTATATGGAACCTTTACAAAAACTGTTCAATTCACTTCTCAACTCCCTCCTCAATCTTGCATTTTTAGCTATAACACCCTCTTTGGTTCCAGAATGCTATAAAGTCTGACAACTGGAAGGAATTGGACTGACTCCGATAGAATGGGCGGGGCTGATTCTGGAATGGGCGGGGCTGACTCTGGTGCAGCTCCACCTTCTGGTGCAGCTCCGCCTTTGTGGTTCTGCAGCGAGCACCACTTGGAATTTTAAGTGTAACTCCCCAGATATGCGCTCATTCACAGATTATTGGCCTGGAGTCCTCATCAGGACAGGGGAGTAGGAGAGACGAGCCCACCATGCTTCTTTTGGCATGAGACTCCATCCTTCATCTCCCCCCAATTTCCTTCTCTTGACTTGTTTTTATACTGCTGGCTGCAGCTGAATGACCATTCATGCTCACTGATGCTGGATGTGGATGTGCGAGTGTGTGAGCGTCTGAAGAGCATGACATCCTTTCATTTCATGTCTGCCAAACCACACACACACACACACACACACACACACACACACACACACACACACACACACACACACACACACACACACACACACACACACACACACACACACACACACACACACACACACATCTCAGTGTCTCTCTCGGTTTTTATTGTCGTAATTCCTTGCCAGCCAAAGCAGGAATGTCTGCTGAAGTCAGCGTGAAAATCGTGTGCATGATAAATCTATACTGGCAAAAATCCTGCAGTTTGTCAGAGTTTATGGGGAAAAATACAAGCAGAGTGAAACAACACCTAAAGTGTGTGTACCACTTGTATGGTTGTTTCTTACAGCTGTGATCAAATAAAATATGCAACATCTGACCTAAGAATAAATGTTATTTTTAGGACAATGGTTCAGATCTTTTTAAAAGTGTGGCTCACTAAATGACCATCCATCCATTATCGTTGGCTTGTCCGAGGTTGGGCTGCGGTGGCAGCAGCCTAAACAGAGGACCCAGACTTCTCATTCCCCAGCTACTTGGGTCAGCTCCTCCGGGGGAATCCCAAGGCGGTCCCTGGACAGGTGAGAGACATCGTCCCTACAGCGTGTCCTGGGTCTTCTTTTAGGTCTCCTCCCGGTTGGACGTGCCCGGAAAACCTCACCAGGGAGGCGTCCAGGAGGCATCCTAACTAGATGGCTGAGCCACCTCAACTGGCTCCTCTTGATGTGGAGGAGCAGCAGGTCTACTCCAAGCCCCTCCTGGATGACCGATCTTCTCACCCTATCTCTAAGGGAGAGCCCAGCCACTCTGCGGAGAAAACTCATTTCAGCCACCTGTGTCCGTGATCTCTTCTGTCGGTCACTACCCAAAGCTCATGACCATAGGTGAGGGTTGGAACGACTGACCGGTAAATCGAGAGCTTCGCCTTCCAGCTCAGCCCTCGCCCATGTTGACTCGTGACAGAGAAGGCTGTCGCTGTTTCATCACCAAGAAAACAGCAGAGAACATCTCGCTAGTAGAAGCTGACACTGAGGTGATTCCTGACTGTCTTGTGCTTTTTTTATGTGCTTGAGAGTGTTTATAAATCTCTGATGTCACATTCCATCATTTTGAAGTACTTCATAATAACGAGGTGTACTCAGCTGCTCTAAAACAAAGAAAGAACAGTGAGGTAAAAAAAAACAAATAAAAGAAAGGTGAACTGGAGAGCTTCCAGTTCCAGGTGAACATCCTGATCCAAGCTGAGACTCTCGCCAGTCTTCTGCACATGTTTCTAGCGTTGCATTAATGTGTCACCAGGATCTTGTGTTGATGATGGTAGAATATGACCGCTGCACAAAGCCTTCTCCAGCACATCCCAAAGATTCTCAATGGAGTTAAGGCCTGGACTCTGTGGTGGCCAATCCCAGAACCACGATGAGCCAGATGAATCCTGGCATTGTCATCTTGGAATATGTCTGTGCCATCAAGAAGATGGAATAACCTGATCATTCAGGATATTCAGGTAGTCAGCTGACCTCATTCTTCAAGCACTTCTAGCACTGCCCCCGCAGGCTTGTACAGTAGGCACTAGGCTTGATGGGTGCATCACTCCATCTGCCTCTCTTTTTACCCTGATGTACCATCACTCTGGAACAGGGTCCATCTGGACTCATCAGACCAGTTTTTAATAATGCGGTGGACAGTTCTTAACCCAGTTTTAGTCGTTTCTGCATAGGGTTGGGTATTGTTTGATTTTGAACGATTCCGATTCCAATTCCTCGTTTCGATTCCGGTTCCTATCGATTCTCGATTCCGATTCTTTGAAGACATGACATGTTTTACATGAGACAGCTAACCACAGGTCCTACTTGATGAAATAATCTTAACTTCAACATGAATTTTAATTCTATGAACAATAACATCACCTTCATTTAGACAAAAACATGTTTTGAAGAAAAAAAGAAAAAGACTTGCAGCACAACCAGTGTGTTTGTTTCTGTCCACAACCAAAGTCTGGAAGAAGCCTCTGGGATGAGAGGCTAAATGTCTCCAACATATCCAGAAACGCCCAGCTGTTTCCAGCTAAAACTCTCAGCATGATCATGTCCAGGATGACTGAGAACTGCACCTCCATGCTGCAGCAGCATTCAGTCAGAACAGAAACTTAAATGTAGTTGCTGCCAGTAACAATCTAACAGTTTTAAACATTAAAACTCAACAGAAATAGTTGAGAAAAGAAATTAAAATGTTCACAACTTTGTGTATGATTTATTATTATTGTTGTTATTATTATTATTTATTGTGGCAGAAGCTGGTGTGGTCCACCACAGAGAAGCTTCTCTAGCATGATGACTTTAATTATTCTACAGGTTATTGTTCAGCCTTCTGACGCTCCGTGTGTGTTTTTATTTCTGCAGTGAGACAAACTCACCTCACACCATCCAGAGTTTGTTCTTTAAAGCTTCTATTAAATCCACCGTGTTGACGTATTTTAACAAGTTTCCTCTATGCTGCAGGAGTTAAAGTTTACATCGTAATGTAAACGAGTAAAAGTTCGGCAGACGCGTTTGTTTATATCCGGGTGGGGGGAGGGGGGACTCGGTGCTGCAGACACACAGCTGGTGTGATCAGCTCTGAAAAGCATTGATCACAATTTGCAGATCACGTTTATTTTTCACGGAGATCGGCCGCGGATTCCTCTTCCGTCGGCATTCTAGGAATCAAAATTAGGAATCGAAATAACAAACGTTGAGCGATTCCGGGAAAAATTAACAGTTGGAACCGGTTCCAATCGATGCTCGATTCTCGATGCCCAACCCTATTTCTGCATCTCCTTAGATGTTTTCTCCGTTTGATGCCAAAGATCTGACCCTCCTCGCACAGGCTAACATATTTTCCACGACCACCAGATGTGTCTTTCCACATGGTTGTCATGGTCCATGTTGAGCTGCCTGCCTGTAATCCTGTTTTCTCTGAGCCTTGTCTGCAGGTGGGCGTGTCTGAGAGCTACCAGCTGCAGCTGATCCTGTCATCAAGGCCCAAGAGATTTAAGGGGCAGTGTGACACTACACCACGCCGGATGATTACTCAGTTTGGGTAGCTCTGGCCTCTAACCTGTCTCAATCCTGTGTACTTTGCTAGATCTGGTGAATTTTGCTAGATAGCTTGCCTCCTCTCCTCCAGGTTACGCTCCACACTCCATCATCTCCATACCAGCTTGGATTCCTGCACTCCTGATCACACTGCCTCATCCCCTGGCCGCCCGCTCTCAGCCACTCACCTGCCCTCCTCAGCCTCTGCTCCTACATAATCTCTGGATTAAACAGTTTCTGCGCCTTCTGGATCTCCTCCGCTCACCCGGACCTGGCCAAAGCCCTCCCCGTGTCTATTACTATGGCGCGGTATGGGGGCCAAAATTCAGACTACTGCCCAACAGCAGGAGGCTATAGAAGTTCCGAAGCAAACTACTGATCTGATTAATGATAAGCTGGCGCCGGTAACTGAGAGGCTGGCACTGCTTACTGAGAAGTAGCACCTTTACCGGCGTCACTACTAGATATGCTAGGGACTAGCTTCCCTCGGCTGGTCATTGACTGGATCTCACACTCCCTCTGCTGTCTATTAGCATGGATAGGCTAGCGTTAGCCTGGACGGGCTGGTGTTAGCATTGGAGAGGCTGACCATTAGCATGGATAGGCTGGCGTTAGCATCGGAGAGGCTGGCCACTAGCTGGATTTCCTACCTCCTCGACGGACCATTAGCATGGATAGGCTGGCGTTAGCATCGGAGAGGCTGGCCACTAGCAAGTCTCGGAGAGTCACTTACTCTATAAGATGCAGGGTTTTTTTGTTTTGTTTTAACTTTTATTAAACGTATGACATACGGCAAGACCTGCAATCACAGTTGCTTCTTTGACAGAAGACAACAGTAAGTTTAGTGCAACAAAACTATTGTTCCCCTAAGGGAAATGATTATCAGACACATTTTACATATATAGTTTTAATAAAGATAACATCACAATTTTAATAATTACTAACCTGTAATTCAATACAAAGGATTTGAAATCCAGAGATGAAAAGTACATATTAGTTAGCTCTGGCTTTTTCTCTGATATGTGCAAGAAAACCAAACTATTTAAAATGAAAACGCCATCAATTAATAGAATGGAGTTAACGCAGCACCTGATCAATGCTAACAGGCTGTCAGCTTTACAATATGCTTAAAGTTAATCTGTATAACAGTGTGTTCTCTCAAAGAAGCAACTGTGATTGCAGGTCTCGCCGTATGTCATACGTTTAATAAAAGTTAAAACAAAACAAAACAAAACAAAAAAAAAACCCGCATCTTATAGAGTAAGTGACTCTCCGAGACATGCTAGTGGCCAGCCTCTCCGATGCTAACGCCAGCCTATCCATGCTAATGGTCCGTCGAGGAGGTAGGAAATCCAGCTAATGGCCAGCCTCTCCGATGCTAACGCCAGCCTATCCATGCTAATGGTCAGCCTCTCCAATGCTAACACCAGCCCGTCCAGGCTAACGCTAGCCTATCCATGCTAATAGACAGCAGAGGGAGTGTGAGATCCAGTCAATGACCAGCCGAGGGATGCTAGTCCCTAGCATATCTAGTAGTGACGCCGGTAAAGGTGCTACTTCTCAGTAAGCAGCGCCAGCCTCTCAGTTACCGGTGCCAGCTTATCATTAATCAGATCAGTAGTTTGCTTCGGAACTTCTATAACCTCCTGCTGCTGGGCAGTAGTCTGAATTTTGGCCCCCATACCGCGCCATATATTACCACCACCAGAAAACAAATCTCGCTCTGGAATCCTGCTACCTGCGCAAGCGTCCTCTGTTCCCATTACTCCTTTAGTTCCTCATTTAAAATAAAATCCTTTTTTACACTTGCCTGTTTCTGCAATTGACTCTGCATGTCGTGGGTCAAAAAATTGCCACCCAACATGACAATAGTTGTTTAAGAAACGAGAAGCAGCTCATTGCACCAGTTGGGGTTTAATAACTTGTTGCAGCTGAAAGATGATCACCCATGCAGTAATTATCCAATAGGAGGTTCCTACCTATTTGTTCAGTTAAATCCAGGTGGAAACTTTTGATTTAGCGAGGCAGTGTAAATAAGCACATACAGTGAAACTTAATATTTAACAAAATGCATCATTTGAACGGCTACGATGATTAAGAAATCATTTCATAATAAAGACAGAAACACTGTACATTGCTGCACTCAGACCAGCCATTAGCTCTGTAGGATTATTATGGCTTCTGAGAACAGTTCCACAGTCTTTAGCGTTTGAGAACCTCTCTTAGGTCTGTTCCTCCTTGAAGAAGCAGAGCTGAAATAAAGCGAGGATTGTTATGTCCACTCCCCAGCTGCACATTTAGGCCTAGTCCACACGTAGCCGTTAAAAAAAACAAACGAATATCCGCCCCTCCAAAAACTTGCATCCACACCACCTCGTTTTTAAAAAAAAACTGTCCACATGTACCCGAATAAATACTTTGTCAAGGACATGCCAGACCTGTAGGCGGCAGTACTTCCCCCGTTCTTAACCTCGTCCTTCGTCTGTGGTCTTCCGCAAGGAGCAGTAATTCTGCTTGCAAAAACAAACAAGCAAAAAGCGCTTTGACAATTGATAAAGCGAGTGCAGCTCTGAGGGCATCCATGCTGTCGGCTAGTGTAAACACAGGTCGCACACGTGATGTCAGCATTTTTTTGTCGCGGAAAGTGACGTTGCAAACCTTAAAACTCTGGTTTTGTCTGTCCACACGCAGACACCCAAAAGAGAGAAAACGCAGATCTTCTCTTTGGCTGGAATTTTTAAAAAGATCCGTTTTTGTGTGAAAAAACTCAGTTTTCGTGTGGATGACAGGCCAAAACGTAGAAAAATATCTACGTTTTGGCAGATCCCCGGCTATGTGTGGACAGGTTCTTAGACTAGCCCAAACACCCAAAGAAAAACATCAGCTGCTTTAGTTAGGATAAGGACTTTTACTCCTTTTGGAGCCCTTTATAGTTTTCTTATTGATCCATTAAAGCTGCAAAGGCAAGTTTGGAAATCAAATTAGCACAAAACTTTACTTTCATGCCTCTTAACAACGTTCTGACATAGTTTAAATATATTGTGTTGATAAAAACTAATAATGACAGTAAGGTGGCTTTCTCACATTTGTCTAAAAAACTTCCTGGGAAGGAAGAATCCAAGATAAAAGAGGGAAGGAATATGTACCTTATGTGGTGAACACGGCCGGACAGAAGAAAGATTATTATTGGTTACAAAATGGAGCCAAAAAAGTGATTAAACACAACAGCTCCTAAATCTAGTCAGAGCTGATCGCTGTTTCTCCAGGCTGAGATTGATCAAAGACTTTTCTAAGATGGTTTAACTTTTCACAGAAGATCCCTTCAGAAGATATGAACTATTCCTTAACAGCATGGTTAGTTAAACTTCCTTAATCCTTAAATCTTACTGAAACGTGTACTCAACTGTGAAAAAACACACAAGCATAAGAATTCATAAAAACATGGATATCAGAAGGTTACGTTAATAACAGCTTAATGTTTTTGTTTTGATATTATTACATCAGATTCTGAATCAAATTGCCCAAAATGATTAAAGTGTGTGTTATTGGCATGGGAGTTAGAAGTTTAGCTGAAGCTGTTTAAGGGGTCATCGATAACATGATCCTGACCGTTTTACATAAACTCACTCAGAAGCTCTGAACTACTTCCCTAAAAAGAGAAAGGAACACAATTTGCCAGACAAAACTCAGGGAACATTTACCATGAACCCAACTAAAGGAGCCCTCCTTAGTTCTCAGAAGGCTCTCTCAGGGTCTTCTTTGTCCTGGACCTGCGGTGGATGTCGGCTTGACCCTGTCAAAGCCACACATGAACACTCGCTCATTCATCATCCGACTGCAGACAACAAGGCTGATGACTAACCACCGTAATGAGTCGCTCTCGGCTGTGTAAGGCCCTCTCTCCTGAGATCCAACTGCCATGTGTAGAATTCAAAACCACAAGAACCCCAACAAGCTCCACGCTGCACCACCCCCACGTGGCTGATTGCAGGCAGCAATCAGCAGGATGGATTTCAGACACAACACACATTTCCTCAAGCCGGCCCTTCAGGAAAACATTTTTGTGGCTTGTTTTCTGCTGTCTCTCACATTGTCTGATCTGCTGGTTGATGCTCTACACTGGAAACCAGGAGATAGATTGGTTTTAAATGGGGCCATTTTGGTAATAAATGGGTGAGGAAATTTAGTTTGACAGAAAGAAAATGCAAGTTTTGTTTCCTGTTTTGAGGAAATTATTGCGTAATTATGAGAAAAAACAAGTCAAGAAGCTATTTTTGCTACGACCAAACTTGATCTAAACCCAGAACCAGAGTGAGACAGACGAGACTGAACATCTCATTCTCCTCTGCTGGCCTGCAGCCTTTCTCCAGTTGTCCTGGCTGGTTGTCCGCACTGGATTCAGTCTGAGAACAATCTCCCATGATGTGTTTGTCAGTGACTTAAAAATAAACACTCATCTCAAATTGCACTTATTATACACATCTCAAGCTTCTGGACCAGCTGGATAAAAAAGTAAAATAAAATAAAAATAAAACAGCCATGGTTGCAAAAGTTATTTCTGCCAATACGATTGGTTTGCAGTGCAATCATCGTAACCACCTCCACACTAAACAAGGGTTTGTAAAATGTGAAACTCGGGGAGGCTTAAACAGACAGCTAGAACAAAACAAGAAAAGAAAAGCAACACTGAATATGCAGGAACTATATTTCTGCTCTCTGACCAACCCATTCAATGACTATTTCCCCAGTTTGTGGTTGTTTTTTATGTAAAATGTGTACATAAAGGATAGTTCCTGACCGGCCTCTGCTTAGAGAAATAGCTCACATTAGACCTGACTGATGAGCTAACGGCCAGTCAGAGCACAGTACAGCAAACTGCTTCCATTTTAAAACTGCTTCACCATAGTAGTATTTCATTAATCTTTATTCTAAACTAAACTGTGTGGTCATTCACACCAGGGATCTTATCGTTAACGAAAACTAATAAAAAACCAAAAACCAATTCTTTAACTGAAATAAAAATGAAAACAAATATTGTTTTCAAATAAGATCAGTGAGTTTTTCCAGTGTGCCTGACTAATGTGGTTCCTTGTTTTCCAGTTCATGAGGAATGCCTTCTAGGCAATCGTTAACACTGTGAAGGTTGAATATGGAACAACTGAATAAAAAGCAATAATTTTAAAAATAATTCCTCCGTGTGGCGTACAGAGGTGCGCAGAATGAAAATACATTCTTTCCTTTAAAATATTTATTTTAATAAAAAATTTCAAATATTTATTTCAACGGGCACAACACTGGGTTTATGTTTTTTTCTACAAGGTCAAGTCAAGCAGATGCTTCTGAGCCCAGGAGATGTGGTTAGTTAGACTCATCTGCCTTGTCCAGATATTGACCCATCTCCAGACTTCCTTTTATTTCCTAAAGTACTAAAGAAGGTAATTTACCCTTAGTTGACTGAGTATTTGATGGTAATGACATTTAGGAAATATTCCAGTCTGGTTTTAAGCCAGTCCACAGTTCAGAATTGGCAATGCTTCTTAATTTTATGACATTTTATCGACTGCATTCGATACTGTTGATCGTGCTCTCCTGATTTCCAGGATGGAACACTTTGTGGGTGTTCGCGGAGTGGTGCTGGATTGGTTTGTGTCGTACCTGGCTGACAGAACCTTTAGTGTCTCATTGGGGGATTTTACTTCCTCTAATGCTTCATTCTCTTGCAGGGTTTCCCAGGGTTCTGTGTTGGGCCCATTATTGTTTTCACTGTATCTGCTACTTACTTCTTGGTTTGATTTTTAAGAAACATGGGCGTCATTTTCACTGCTATGCAGATGATACCCAGGTGTACGTGCCTTTTAAGAGGGGCCACAATCATGCTTTGCGGTCTCTTTTAGATGGTCTCGTTGAGGTTAGGCAATGGATGTTCTCTAACTTCCTTCTTTTTAATGATAAAAGGACAGAGGTTGTAGTTTTTGGTCCAAGTACTTTGTCTAGGGTGGGTGCAGTGGACTTCGGTCAGCTTGCCCCATTCTTGAAACTGAGTGTGACATCCCTGGGTGCTGTACTGGTTGGGGATCTTGTCTTGGACAGGCAGATCAGTGCGGTGACTAAATCTAGTTTTCAGCAACTAAGAAGGATCGCCAAGGCAAAGACCTTGCTGTTGAAAAAGGATTTTGAAACAGTAATTCATGCCTTTTTTACATAAAGACTTGGTTACTGTTATTCTTTGTACCTTGGTGTTTCACAATCCCCCCTAACGTCTTCAGTTGGCGCAGAATGCTGCTGCACGGCTGCTCACTGGGACGAAAAAGATGGGGCATACTCCTGTCCTGGCCTCACTGCACTGGCTGCCTGTTCATTTTAGAATCCAGTACAAGGTGCTTTTATGGGCTTTTAAATATTTGCATGGCCTTGCTCCAGATGACTCCGCTGAGCTACTGGTTTTTTACTCCCCTGCATGGTCTCTGAGGTCGGCTGATAGGATGCACCTGGAAGTCCCCAAAACAAGACGTAAGCTCAGAGATGACAGGGCTTTCTCTAGCGGCCCCAGGCTCTGGAATGCTCTGCCTTTGAGAATTAGGTCGGCCTGTTCACCGTCTGGTTTAAAATCTCTTTTGAAAACCCATTTTTATGAATTGGCTTTGAACTCAACATGAGAGTCTTTTTAGTGTTAGTCCTGAAGCTTCAGTTTTGATGTATTTTTATGTTGTGTATTATTATAATTTTTTTTAATGTCTGTGAAGCACTTTGGTCAGTTTTATACTTTTGTAAGATGCTATACAAATAAAGCTGCCTTGCCTTGCCAATCATCAGAGATCAAGCTAGTCTCTCTGCGCCACGGCACCGTTCGACCAATCAGCATGGGTCTGTGATGCGTCAAATATTGGTGTGTATGCAGAACTGGAAAACTACCTTTCTGGAGCTCTGTCTGTCCTTCTGTTTACATTCAGATCTCTAGAACTAATGATGTTAAGTACATGAAACTCTCATCATAAGGTTGGTTGACCAGTTGAACTAAATAAGGATATAAGGAGCCTAAGTCTCCTCCCCTTCCAGTTGGCTCATGGCTATTTTCTAATCTGCTTTGCCTTACGCCCTGAATCACATATATGTTGTACTTCAGTTTAAAGGAAAATTAATGAACCGTGTTTCGACTATGTCTTTCATGTACTTTGAAAGTTATTAGCATGAAAAATTCATAATTAAAATGACTACAAATACGACGTCACTGTAGACCTCAGGGCTGCAGAGAAGGTTCATGTCTTTAGGAGCACACTCAAAACTCACATTTTTAGTTTAGCTGTTAGTAGAATATTATTTTTTAAAGCCTGGATGGAGGTGGATATCCCTGCCTCACCTCCTCCAGGTGCCTTGTGTCAGTGCCCTGGCGGCTGCCAGTACAGCTGGCGTTTCCTTATCTGGCTCATCTGTAGTCGCGCCCATGTCCTTTTTTTACGAGTGTCTGCGCATTGGGGTTGAGTTAGGGGTAAGTGGGCGGGGTATAAATATTATTTTAGATCAGTTTCACACAAACTGCAGAATCTAAACAAGTGTAGGGCCATTTCTGTCTTAAGCAAGCAGCAAATTCTAACATTTAGGATAAATACAGTGTTCCTGCACCTTTGTTCCTGTGTGTTATTAAAGGGTCTGATTTTTATAGAAAGACCCCCCTGTTGTTTATGCCGATGGTGAGTTGAGGAAAAGGGAGAGCTGCTCTCCATCCTCGCTACCATACATCACTTCAAACACTACCTACGGGAAGAGGCCATTTTCCCATCATCCCTCAGTCAGTGAGGCTGTAACTTTCCACATTAATGGACCAAATGGACTGACAACTGGCACCAGCCACCCTTCATCTTCCTCTCTGCTCTAGCTTTATTACTCTTTGTTTGCTTTATTTTTTCATCATTTCCTTTTTCACATTCTGCTTATGGCTCTCTCTCTCTCTCTCTCTCTCTCTCTCTCTCTCTCTCTCTCTCTCTCTCCCTCTCACACTTTGTCTCGGTCCGGTTTTCATCATTTTGGCCCTGTTGTCCGTAAATCATTTGTCATCTCACGGTGACGTACTCTGGCCCTGCTGAGGCCGCCTGTCGTGTGATTTAGCCTCAAGTTGATTTTCGTGCAGAGTGATACTTTGCGTGTCAGTGCCTCTTGTCAGTTGCATACAGTTTGGACACAGTGAGTTATCCAGGCAGTTTTGGACTTTTTATTCTGTTTTCATGCAAAAGAATGGGATTACGCTGGTGCATTACTGACTGCAGTTTTTCTGGCCAAGCGTGTTGTTTTCCTTGGCTGATGGCTTAAGGACTGTTGAAACAGGCCCTTTTCTCATGCCTATAAATGGGCTCTTTTCATGAATCCACAAGGGAATGCTTGCATTCTGAAGAGGATACATCAATCCTTCATGTCACAGGCCCAAGGATTTGCAGTCCACATTCACACTCCATCATATTAGTGCTAATACATTACGGCGAGCTCACTGTATATGAATTGTCATGGTATTTATCAAAAAGGCTTGCCAAAGCGCTGCAGACAGAAAAAAAAACTGGAGTGGTGATGAGAGGTTAGTGAATTGCTTCCTGTCTCTGAGGGCTGATGACTGAAGGAGGGAAGGAGGAAGGGAGTGACAGCGCAGATAACCAGGAAGTTAGGGAAACCAGAAGAGTGATGGACAAAACACAAGGCAGTACAATGTATTACAGTTGTTCCCTGTAATTATCTTTAATGTAATATGTATATATACATATATATTTTTTACACACACACACACACACACACACACACACACACACACACACACACACACACACACACACACACACACACACACACACACACACACACACACACACACACACACACACACACACACACACACACACACACACACAATTCTATCTTCTATTTTAATTCTATTCCATTGAATTCAGCTTTCACCGGCCATGAGATGCAACCAGGGCCTGCAGCTTAGATGTTCCACATCTGAGGTGTTGGGTGGCTCTTAAAAAAAACGTTGTGTATGAAATCACTCGCAACTGCTGCAGAGAGGCATTGACCTTGAGGTCAAAAGAGAGGATGGTCTCAAAATACTTGTTCACCCGATTGGCCTTATCGAGTGAACGACCAGGACGTTTTTTAGCCTTTATTAACTTTATTATTTATAAACGTAGACAAATCAGAATTTGACACGTTTAAATGGGTGTTCAGAAAGTCACTCCTTCACTCAGATACTCAGAGGGTTTATCTCTTAATGTGAAGTGAAAATGTTCTTATTCATATATGTGAAGTGAATGTTAAAACATTGATTCAGAGGTGTGACCACACTGAGATTAAACATTTAAACAACAGACACTGATCTGGTGTAGTTTAAGACCTGAAATGAATCATTGTGGAAAAATATTCATTTGAACACATCGTTGATTGATGCACACATTATACTTTGGGATTTTAACATCTTGTTCATTCAACACATTTGATTATATCAACCTATAAAGTTGTAAAGTCTTTTACGATTCAAGGAAGATGAATTTTATTCAGAGTGAAAGTGCAGAAAGTCTTCCGCATGGGCCTTGAGTTCCAGCCATCGGCATATATACTGAACAATTCGTGCCCATAGGCTCCAATTATACATTTTTTTGCCAAAATGGGAGGTGCACGGCCACCCGCCATTTTGACAGTGTCACAGGTTCCATCACACCCAGACAATTCCAAAAATGGGAAAAGACATGGAGCTGAGGGTGGGGCTGTAAGGCTGGGATCAAATGACGACACCCGTCAAACTGAAGCGATGTAGCTACAAGCTAACCCAAAGCTAACGCCGAGGTGGGAGCTAAGCTAACGGAGGTAGCTACTGAGCTACAACCAGAGTTAACTGTGCACAACACCGGAGCTCCTGAGTCAGAGATGCGCCGGGCTGACCGCTGGGCAGTGCTGGACTGACCATAGGGCATAGCGGGCAACTGCCCGCTGGGCCGACCCTTTCATCTTTTATGGGCCGGTGTCTGTTTTTTTTTTTTTTTTTTTTTTTTTTTTCCTGGCCTCTAGTTGTTGCGGACAACTTGCCCGCGCCGCCCCACGCGACGCCTCGTAAAAGTTGGTGGATTGGCCAATTGGTAATAATACACTCTGGGCTGGACCAATAGCCAGAGGTCTGATGCACCCGCCAGTTGTTTGTGAATCTCAGTAAACAGACAGACGAGCTTAACAAAATGGAGAACAAAAAACGGAAAGGAGGAGCGGAGAAAATTCGACTAAAAAAGAAACTGGCCCTTCAGGCTGATGCTGGCACATGTGTTAAAATCTCACAGTTGTTTGGTAGTGAAGGTTCAAGTAAAATCAATTTAGGAAGTGATGGAGCCTCAGCCCAGCGACAGGTTGGAGAAGAAAAGAGGGAGGAGGAAGAGAAACCCGAGCCGGTGTTGTGCCATAAATTGACTCGCTGCCAAAAAATGATTAGCCACCGCGGGATCGCGCACGGTTAGGCAATTGCATTTCTAGACAAAATTCCCCAGGATTTCGCCCTAAAACTCAGCATATCTAGCAATATGGACATTCAGAAAGCAAAGATAACCTCTTCCGGTACTTAAACAGATGTTTATCGCGGATATTAGTGTGGCAGTGTTTGTGGCACCCTGCGCGGGAGCACGAGGACGTGCTTGTGGAAAGAGGGAGGAAGATGTGGCAGTGTGAGCATCCACAATGTCCCGATAGATTATGCGCCCTGGCTGCTTGGCTAAGGAGATGTCCCTTTGGCTGACTGGTTAGAGCGTGTGACTTTCACCCGGGAGTTTGGGGATCGAAACCCGCCCGGGCACTCCTTTCTGCACCTTGCCACATTAGTTTTTCCAGTTCGGAAGTTGTTTTAAGTGTTGCTATTTGTCTTAAACGTTCACAATGAGGATATATTAATCCTTTTTGCAATATTTGCGATTGAAAGATGGTTTGTGCCACAAACTTTGTGGTAAGAACTGGCTTTCTTTATGTTACAGCCTTGATACAAAAAAAAAATAAATAAACAATGTAAAATGGCACCCTGTATTGAATGTAAACGTTGTATAAATGGAAATAAACAATTCTCCAGCGATTTAATTTTTCCCCCTTCCTTTCTTTAGTCCACTTGACATGGAGCCACAGTTAACTAGTTTGGGGCACATTTTTACTTGAAAAAAAGTATTTAAACTGATCAAGCTTTGGCTTTACAATGACACTGTGTAGGTTGCTATTCATTACGTTGCTCTATTTAAAAGTAACAAGATAAAAGCACTTCAGCACATAAAATCAAGATTGTCACGTGCCAAATAGACTACACCCTCCCGTTTACCTATAAGAAATGCCTCAAAATATCTTTAAATTCTTTATTGATGATTTAATTGTAGACAACTAAAATGGCATTTTACTTGCCAAAAAGTGATTGAATCGCTAAGATTTTCATGGAGGCTAAAATTGACCAAATAAGGATTTTATGTATTATCTGTTGACGTTACTGTACTCATACTGCCTACTGTGTCATCAAAAACACCCCAAAAATGGCAACAAAAAAAAAAAAAAAAAGAAGATAATTTCCCTTGCCAATAATTGATTACAGTGTCCTGGTCACCTGTAAAGGGTTACATTTACCTAAATATTACTTTATTTATTATCTCTTGATGTTATTAGTGCCATCACAGGATGCCGGTGTCTTTCACATTCATAAACACCTCAAAAATGGCAACAAATGATCATTTCCCTTGCCAAAAATTGATTACAGTGTCCTGGTCACGTGTAAAGGATTAAATTGACCTAAATATTACCTTATTTATTATCTCTTGATGTTATTAGTGCCATCACAGGATGCTGGGTGTCTTTCACATTCATAAACACCTCAAAAATGGCAACAAATGATCATTTCCCTTGCCAAAAATTGATTACAGTGTCCTGGTCACGTGTAAAGGGTTAAATTGACCTAAATATTACCTTATTTATTATCTCTTGATGTTATTAGTGCCATCACAGGATGCTGGGTGTCTTCCACATTCATAAACACAGAGTCCTGGTCACCCATAAAGGCTTAAATTGGCATAAATATTACTTCATGTATTATGATGCTGGGTGTGTTCCACAATCATATTCGAATAAACGTGAAAATATTCTGTCCGAATATCTGTTTCTTGTTATAAATATAACAGCTAGAAGGATTTACAGTTAAAATAGGAGAAACACGTGACTCCCCAGGAAGGGTCGTAACACCACTTGCCTCATGCACATAAGTGAACAAAACAAAGCAGCATGGAGACACTCCGTCTCCAACCACCTCTCAGGCAGCAGCCTGCACTCCCAAGTTCTACACATCACCAGAACATAAACAACCGCAACACAATAAAAGTAGTGTTATACAAAATGGAAGGCCTGTAGTGTTTATTCTCTTACAGTAACAACTTATCAATTTTTTGGAGGAATTTATTTGAGAATTTTTTGGTTTTTATTAATTGTGCAATAGAAAAGTAATCGCTAGATTAATCATCTAAATAGTCATTAGAATAGTCGACTATTCGATAAAATAATCGTCAGAATAATCATTTTAAAAATAATCAGTTACCCCCAACCCTACTTTTTAGAATACCAGGATAGGAAGGATGGTGTAGGTTTACGTTTATTAGATTGATACATAAATACTACCAATAAGAAAGTGTACGTTGGTGTGTGTCAGAAACAGCATAAGGCTTAATGTCTTTTCAAAAAAAAACAGGTGATGGGCCGGTCTCCAGTCAAAATGCCCGGGCTGAATTTTTGTCCCAGTCCAGCCCTGCCGCTGGGTAAAACCGGGTGGAACACAGAGGTCTCCCGAGAGCTCCACAAGCTCCACACTTAAAGAAAATAGTGACAAAAAAAAATTCACCCCCCTCAGAGTTGCCATGAGTGTAAACTAGACATATTAAACCTAAAACATGTTTTGGAACCAGGCTGTAAACATGTTTATTTCTGCTGTGAAATTGGTATTTTTAACATGGGAGTCAGTGAGGATTTGCTCGCTTCTGACACCAGCCCCCAGCGGATGAGGATGGAACTGCTATTTTTGTCACTTCTGCATTGGCTTCATTTTCATACCAGTAATATGGGGGCTTGGTTCCAGCACTTACTATGGCTATTTTATTTGCAAGGTCATAGGTCCTTGCTTTTCTTGTTTGAAGGCCAGAAAGATGTAATGCATCCCTGGATGTGTGACGCAGTTTGTGTCTGGAAATTAAAATAAAATTTCTGGTCATTTTTTGTATAAATACTTGACCTTTTAGTACGCCACACACGCACACGCACACACACACACACACACACACACACACACACACACACACACACACACACACACACACACACACACACACACATACACACACACACACACACACACACACACACACACACACACACACACACACACACACACACACACACACACACACACACACACACACACACACACACACACACACATATATACATATATGTGTGTGTGTGTATATATATGTATGTATATATATATATATATATATATATATATATATATGTCTATATATATATACATACATATATATGTATAAATATATATATATATATATATATATATATATATTTATACATATATATGTATGTATATATATATATATATATATATATATATATATATATATATATATATATATATATATATATATATATATGTATGCATAAATAGGGTTCAACAGGTGGATTGGTGATGCATCTGCATTGATGAAGGTGTTGTACTGGTCTGTCCTGGTGATTTACCAGTTGATCTACGTTCCAACCCTCACCTATGAGCTTTGGGTAGTGACTGAAATGAGTTTTCTCCACTGGGTGGCTGGGCTCTCCCTTAGAGATAAGGTGAAAAGCTTGGCCATCCGGGAGGGGCTCGGAGTAGACCCGCTGCTCCTCCATGTCAAGAGGAGCCAGTTGAGGTGGCTTGCGCATCTGGTCAGGATGCCTCCTGGATGCCTCCCAGGTAAAAATTTTCCAGGTACGTCCAACCGGGAGGAGGCCTTAAGGGAGACTGACACGCTGGAGGGACTATGTCTCTCAGCTGGCCAGGGAACGCCTTAGGATTCCCTCGGAGGAGCTGGCCCAGGTGGCTAGGGAGAGGGAAGTCTGGGCCTCTCTGCTTGGGCTGCTGTCGCTGCGACTCGACCCCGAATAAATGGAAGAGAATGGATGGGTGATTGCGTTCAAAATCCCAATTTCTGTCCCTAAACAGTAGATCGTTCAGCCCTAATGCAAAGTCTACAAAACTGTAAAAACAGTTTAAAAGAAATCTGTGCAGATGGTTTATAAACTGAGAGAACAATTTTCCAGTGAAGCTGTTTATTTTTGCAGGTGGCACTAGGAGAGTTCGGTGGAGAGGACACACCAAATGTGTACAGCATGTCAATGGAAAAAGCCTTCGTTTGGCCTCAGCTTTGTAAATGAACACAAACACTCTAAAGGAAATTGTACTTGGGCTGTCGTTTCTCTTGGAAACTTACACTATTCCTTTCAGTGTTGACACGGTTATTTTTGCATCATAAGGGACACAGGTTCAGTCTCCACACCATAAAATGTAAAACCCAGTCACAAAAGTCAAGATGCGTGAAGCTGAATGTAGTGTGCAGCACATCAGCAGCTGTCTTTGTCTGCTGCTGCCCCATTAAATCCACCACTTATCCTTATTTATGGAGACAGGTAGAGGTGGCTGAGAAAAACATCAGAAATGACAGAATGTGAATATCAGATATCAGCGCCGAAGGAACGCTTCGAGGGCAAAACCAACATCCGCGTGGAAATGACCCCGGGGCACCTCTTCATCAGATGTCCAGCATAAATCTCCAAACCCAACATCTGAGGAAATAACTGAGAAGGATGCAGGTAACACGGATGCTTGTGATTTGCCAGCAAGATTGATTTTCAGGAATGCATGCCAGTAAAAAGATTTGGTTATTGAGTTTAAATGAAGGGGAAGGGACAAACTTAGAGAAACCCACAAGGGTGGAAAGTCAAAGTAGAATTGAGGGGAAAATATAAAAACAGCAAAAAAGACAGATGCAGCTAAGTACAGAGGAAGACAGACACCAGATTTACTCCGTCTCATCAGTCAGAGGCTCATGAGTGACATCAACTAAAGGGAAAAGCAACAGCAGTTCCCGCTGCGCTCTGCTTTATTTCACTGTGAAGTTTTATGCGTGGAAACATAACAAGGCACGAAGCCAAACGGCTCGACCGTTGAACGAAAGGAAAAAAAGAATCTGAGCTCTGTGAGACAAAAGACTTCTGTTGTTGCTGAATCAATGTTAATTTTTACCTTGGCGGACCCCTGCCTCGAGGAAGCCTGTGGTAAAGAAAAGAAAATGAGCGAGGCAGGTTTTCCCCCCTCAATCGCCGTTTCAGATCCTTGGTTGTTTTTTATGCAAACCTTGTGGTCAGGCTTTAAAGTTTTGGGTTTCACCTCGGACTCCACGCACACCCGCAGCCCTCCCAACACAAATGGCTCTCAGTCAGTGGAGAACGGATGTAGCGACAGCCATGAATAAGAGCAAAGGCTTTGACTGAAGACGTCACCGCTTACAAACATTTGCCCTGCATTTTCTCTTCAGATATAGTTCGCTTATCTGTGCAAGAAAGGTTCAATTTTATTTGTGCATCATTGGTTCAAACTCTTGTTTCTCATGTGCAAACACAGAAAAATCATTTGTCATATTAACGAGACGTTTATACCAAAATATCACTTTACAAAGTAAGCAGACATAAAATAAAGAAGGACAATAAAAGTCCAAAGATGGGAAAAAGATCATAGTTCAAACACTATTTTACTGGAATAAAAAGCATTACTGAAAAATCCTCCAAGATAAGAAAATTCCATCCTTTGCTAATGTTAAAAGACAATATTATTGCAAGCCTTGCTGGACTGTGTTACTTTCTTTTGTGAGGCTATGAGCCCGTTGGAGAAGCAGCAGGTTTAGATGCCAGGTCAAGATGAGAAACAGGTGAAAGCTCCCTCCTGGTCACACTGTCTGGACTCCAGCAGGCATCACGCTCAACGCATTCACATTTGGGTCAATATTTTATAAGCTGAATTTAGATTATCAGCAGGATCGAAAATGTACTAAAGAAACTCAGATCAGTTCAGCTTTAAGTTTAAATGACTTCAAGTGACTGTGCTAAGAAGGTTTTACCTAAGAGCCATCGATCTCGCTTTACAGGAACTGTATACTTGAAAGCCAAGTCTGGACTTGATTGGGAGGTGAGCTGAAAGGCAGCCAATTTGTCATCATTTGGGTGACAACTTGTGTGACTGACACGCTCCCTCGGTGACCTCCTTTTGTGCTTTGAACTGATAACACACTTGAATGTGTGTAACTGCGTGCAAGAAGGAGAAAAGAGAAAAATGACAACCAAGAGGGAAACGGGAGACGTTAAAGAGAAAAGCAGAGGGCTCTGGGTTCACATTTCCAACCTCACGTCATGAATTCTTCTGAGGACTTTGATATTTCAAAAGGTCTTTGTTGATTGCGGTGACTTAGACTCACTTATCAGTATGTTTAGGGTTACTTTAGACAGAAAGACAAAGGTGCAAGAGCTAAGCAATATTTCACTACTCCTCCAAACTCCCCATTTCCAGCCTTTGGGGAGGGGAAACTATTTGATTGATTAAATCCCAGATTTATCAGATGTGGAAGGACCCTTTGGCTGTTTCAGTTTTTTTATCCCCACTAATTGGGTTCCAGTGCTAAACTAAAACCAGAGTTTCCACAGCACCAGCTCTTTCTGGTTTCCCTGCCCTGATGGTAAATCAGAACCAACTCTTTGCTGTGCCAGAGCAAACTAACACTTTGATTGAGGGTTGGAGGTGGGCTCAAGGAGACCAAGGACCTATCTTCAAGTTAATTTCCCTTTGACTTTTTTTTAACTTTAAAGCTGTTATAACAAATCTGCAAACAAGCAATTTTTTTAAATGCAAACATGGTCATGGAACACTCAGCCCTCCCCTCAGGAATCTTCCCTGAAACGCTTCTGCTGTGACTGCAGACCCACATTGCCAGAGGAAACAAGATAGTGCAAGACAACATGCAAACTCCATGCAGAAAGATCCCAGGCCAGGAAGCGAACCAGGACCTTCTTGCTACAAGGCAACTGCTCTAACCACTGTGCCACTAACCCTAACCCATTGCAAAAGATTAAAACTATTATAAATAAGGCAAAACAAAATTAAATCTATAAGAATAAACCCACATATGTTTGCAAGTAATTCAGTGACACAATAAATAGTAAGCCTTGTAACCATAAACGTAAATTACAATCAGGTCAGGCTGTCCAAACTAATTTTACTGATGTGTTGGACAACAAAGGAGCCCTTCTTACAGCTGTCCCAAATTAAACTTTGATGGCTGAGAGGTGTTGAGAGGGAGCAGAGTGCAACACAACTGCTCTTAGAGCACAGAGCCAGTGTGCCCACAAAACCTGCCAGCCAAGGTGTAATAACCTTAAAATGACTTAGTAATTTGCTCGTATTTTATTTTGGCACAACTCACCTTCATTTATGATCTGTTTTAATCCACAGAGCAAAGTGGAGAGGAGCCGATGTTAGTGTGTAAGTAGGAATAATCCCTCCTGCGTGTCCTGGGTCTTATGTTTATGTTTATTCATTTAGCTGACGCTTTTATCCAAAGCGACTTACAATTTATATAACCTATAGGGCATGTCGTGATCTGTGGGGGAAACCGGAGTACCCGGAGGAAACCCACGCATGCATGGGGAGAATACGCAACTCCACGCAGAAAGGCCGCGCCGAGCTGAGTTTCAAACCTGCAACCTTCGTGCTGCGAGGCAACAGTGCAAACCACTGCACCACCATGCAGCCCATGGGTCTTCCTTTAGGTCTTCACCCAGTTGGATGTGCCCAGAAAATCTCACCAGGGAGGTGTCCGGGAGGCATCCTGACCAGTAGTCTGAGCCACCTCGACTGGCTCCTCTTGATGTGGAGGAGGATCGGGTCTATTCCGAGCCCCTCCTGGATGATCGAGCTTCTCACCCTATCTCTAAGGGGGAACCCAGCTACCCTGTGGAGAAAACTAATTTTGGCCGCTTGTATCTGTGATCTCGTTCTTTGGGTCACTCACTACTCATAGCTCGTGACAATAGGTGAGGGTAGGAACGTAGATGAACTGGTAAATCGAGAGCCGGGCGAAGATGTGATTCATCAAGAGAATAGCTGTTGTTTTCGCCATGTCATTAGGTGCTGGTAGACATTCAACACACTTGGTGAATGCACAGGTCATGGTCAAGATGTATTTATTACCCCTGCTGGACCTGGTCAGAGGCCCCACCCAATCGAATTGCAAGTCCGACCACGGTGTTGACAGTCCCTTTCTCTGTAGGGGAGCTCTGTGTGCGGGGTTGAACGGCTGAAACTGACAACAAACCAAACAATGCTGGACGTGATCTGAGATGTTGCAACACATCCCTGGCCAATAAGCAACATGGCTCAGGGCACTGAACGTGGCTTTGACACCTTTGTGTCTGGCAGAGGGAGAGTCATGAGCTTGCGTGATCGTGCCCCCCCTTAGTGACTGTGGCGCCATGAGGAAAGGCGGCAAAGGAGGCTTGGAGGCGTGCATTGGCAACCCTTCAGCCATTCTCAACGTGACCTGAACACGAAAGAGCTCAGGAACGGAGTCAAGCTCGGCAGAAGATGGCAGATGAGTTGTAGGATCAGAAAGGTACAGGATCATCCTGCTTATAGCAGGGTCCTGGGACTGAAGACTGACAAGATCGTTACCAGAAAAGACAAGTTGAACGGACACAACACCCTCGGATGGTTTGGAGGTGGACGTGTTAGCGGCCTGAGCTCGAGTCACGACACACACACGGGGTGGGTCAGACCGAGAAGACACATCCTCAGGAAGCCACAAGGGGTTGAAGACCCATGGAGTACCATTGGCCGCACCTTGTTTGGCAAGAGAGTCTGCAAGGTTGTTCAGATCCTTATCAGTTCCGGGTGCACGAGAATGTCCTTTGACTTTACGCCAATAAATGTGCATGTCATGTGACGTCACTAGGGCGTCACAAGCCATGAAGAGGTCCTGATGTTTAACGGGCTTCTGGTTAGAGGTTAGGAGCCCGCTACTCTTCCAAGAAGGTAGATGACAAATGAAACTGATACGCGCGTAGTCCGGGTCAGTGCAAATCACCAGCTCACGGACACCACGGTCCACAGCAAGTTGGAGTACTATCAAGATCCCAGCCACTTCTGCAAACTGTGAGGTCTTAGGACCCAACCAGTAACATTGGGAGTCCTTCTGGTCAGCGTTCAACCAGACAACACCCACGCCTGACCTAGGCGCAGTACCGTGTCGAAAAGAACTGCCATCAAAAAAAAAAAAAAAGAAAGAAAAGAACTGCCATCGACGTACACGGTTGGCAAGTCCGAGAGACTGATCGAAGTATTGGTGGTTGGGGTTTAGAAGACTATGAGGAGGGCTAGCTGGAGTGACTGATGTGACAACGTCGTCTGAGCAGTGTTGGCACGCAGCCAAACCCATGCCAAGAGGGCTACGGCGGTTCTGGGCGTAGCGTACCTCGATGTCGAAGTTTTGAAGAGTCAGCAGCCATGACGCAATTCGCGCATTGGTCACCACACCATCTCTGATGCGCTGACTGTTAAGGAAGGTCACTGGCTGGTGCTGAGTTTCATTGATGATTTTCTGTCCACCGATGCAGCTAGAAAAGTGTTTCACCGCCCCCATGGTGGAAAGCAAAGCTTTTTCACAGCCAGAGTACTTTAACTCAGGGCCGGACAAGAGCTTACTAGCATAGGCTACGACACGCCTGTCGCGGTCATATACTTGGTAGAGACCGGCACTCAAACAGTGAGATGAAAAACCGACCTCAAGGTGGAACTCCTTGTCACAATCGGGGAGCGCCAAGCACAGAGCTGAGCATAACGCAGCCTTCAGGTCATCCATGGCCTGTTGCTGCTGCTCAGTCCACTCGAAAGGCACGTCCTTCTTCAGTAGGTTAGTCAGAGGTCTCGCTATCTCAGCGTAGTAATCTACGAACTGGCACGAGTAGTTGCACACCCCTAGGAAGCTCAGAAGTTCGGAGACATTCGTAGGAGGTGTGATGGTGGCCACGCCTTGAATTCTGCCTAGTTGAGGCTGCACTCCCCGTGGTCCCACAAGGAGGCCAACAAGCTGAACCTGTGACTGGCAACACTGAATTTTGGTGAGAGAAATCTTTGCACCAGCAGCTATGAGCTGATCCATGGCGTGGTCCAGCTCGGACAGGTGGTCATCCAAGGTACGCTTACGAACAAGAATGCCGTCGACATAGATGAGGGTACCTCGCTCTCGAGCATCAGGGCAGGTTTTGTCCAAGAAGATGTGGAACTCAGCTGGTGAGTTGGAATAACCAAAGGACACCGAGTGAAGGTGTACTGGTGGTTGGCAAAGGAGATGGCTAGTTTGTGTTGGTCAGATTTATGGACAGGAATTGTCCAGAATCCTGAAGCAATGTCAAGGGTGGAGAAGTATTTAGCATCTTTCACTTTTGGGAGTTCTTGTTCCAGGCGCGACTTTGACCACCTAGACAAGGGAACCTGTTTGTTTAGTTGCTTGTAGTCATTGGTTAGTCGCCACTTACCATTAGACTTCTTTACTGGCCACAAGCTGAGTAGGTGCTGTTGCAGGGTCGGATGATCCCTTTAGCCAAGAGGCTTTCAATGATTTCCTGGACTGGTCCATGGAACGCCAGGGGAATCTTGTATTGATGCACAAAAGTTGGCACCGCATGTGGCAGTGTTGGAATCCTGACTTCATGGATAGTGGTTAGACCACAGTCCAAGGAGTCGAGTGAAAGAAAATCTTTGTATTTTAACAAAAGTTGTCGTAGTTTGTCTCGCTCAACATCGTTGGTAAGAACATCTGCTTGGTCCACGACCTGTTCAAACTGAGAGAAAACATCAGAGGGAATCTCTGATGGCTTTGAGCTCGGCAGTGAGCATGCGGTTTCCCCATGCTCAGGGTCACCTACCGCAAGGCAGTGTGAGTCGGGGAAAGAAGGCAGAGTGAACGGCAGAGGCTTTCTAACACCTGCCCTCAGTTCCCCTTCTTCAAGATTGATAAAAGCTTCAAAATGCTTCAAAAGATCGACGCCAATGAGCAAAGGCATGGTTCCATTCTCACAGATGTACACGGGGTGTGTCAAGCTCATGGGACCGATCGTGAATTGGAGCTGAGTCTTGGAAGACAAGAGCACTGTAGAAGGAGAGAAAACACGGATAGTTAATGCACAGGGAATCAGTTCTGGAGGGCGTACGCCTCCATCTACATCTGTTACAGTGTTAATAAAGAAACAATAAGCTGAAATAACTGGAACTGGGTGTACTTCTACTGTATGCTATAGATCTATGGAAGCATCATGTCACGTGCCGGGGTGAGTACTCCTCTCATTTTCCCATTTTTGAGTTGTGTGTTTCAGGAGAGGAAGGCTCCAGCTGCAGCTGATTTGCAATCAGCGGGTCTGGCTACAAAAGGAGGATGGAGAACAGTCCTCGACGCCAGATGATTACTACAGCTTGGTAGTTTCCTGCCCTCTTGCGACTCTTGGATTTAATGCTCTAGTGTTTCTAGGATTTTTTGTGAACCTTTGGATCTTTTCCCTGTGCTTACCCGTTACCAGGTTTTGGAACGCTTTTGGACTTCTGTGACTTCTCTGGATTATGTCTTTGGATTTCTGCGACTCCTCAGGATTACTCACCTGTGCCCCATAGAATTTCTGGACGCAGCTCTCACTGGTCTCCATTCCTCCTGGCCGGCTCGCTCTCCTGCTCTCCTCTCGCTCCTTCTCCTGGACACCCCACTTGCATTCACCCCGGCACCCAACCTACCCTCCCTCATTCCTACGCTCCCCTGCTCCCAGTAAGTCTATTCTCTGCACCTACCAAGTTTAGACTTACCTTCCTGGACTCACCTGTATCTGCTCTCCCCTCCTCA